>NW_022589721.1:891005-1152093 GCF_004348235.1 Phoca vitulina | reverse complement strand
TTTCCTTTCCTTTCCTTTCCTTTCCTTTCCTTTCCTTTCCTTTCCTTTCCTTTCCTTTCCTTTCCTTCCCTTTCCTTTCCTTTCCTTTCTTTTCCTTTCTTTTCTTTTCTTTTCTTTCCCCCCCCCACAAATAGTAGTTTCTAATTTGTTCTCTCAGTTGGGCAGGGCTATGGTGCTATGGTCATGGAAGAAATCTTCATGTGGGCCATTTGGTTTTCTAGTCCCAAGCCATGGATAAACCCTGCCTGTGCAGATCATGGGCTGATAGCCGTTGGTACATCAGCACTAAAGGGTCTCTCCTACTATTAAAATCATACCTCAAAGCACATAAGCTATTGATGGTATGTGGGTAGGGGTGACTTCCCGTAGGAACGACTGTTTTGCATAATATAGTTTTTTTCAGTGAATGGTGGATGAATTGAAGTAATTTTTTATGGAGCCTATTTAAATAATATCTACGTCAGAAGTGTTTGGTCATTGTCCAAATAAAAAAATAAACCTTAAAGTACTTTTCATAAGTACAAAGTTGTAGTCTCTCTGTCCATCACTCCTCAACGAAAAATGCATCAGAAAATAAATAGAGGTGGACATAGTATATGTATCTTGCTTTCATCTAAAAGTTATCCTTAATGCTACTCACCCCTTTAAATAAAAAAAAAGATGAAAGAAACCTGAGATCATCTAAATAAAATTGACCTAAGTTCCCTAACCACTGATAAATCCCAAAACCAAGTATATTAAAATCCAGTTGCTAGGAGGGGTAATTGAGTGAGGTTTGAAGTTGGGGAAAGCAAAGATGAATGGGTGCATATGTGTTTCCAATTAAAGAGTTCAAAAAAAATCAATCTTGATTTTTACTTAGATTTCAAGAACTGGGATTTCTAGTTATGTCTATGGTTTCAAACATTTTTTGAATCATGGATCACTCTGGGAATCTAATGAGAGCTATGGACTTTACTCTGAGAAAAATGCAGATATACACATACATAAAACTTTGCATGTAATTAATTATATTGCCTTAGAAATTTTTTTTCCTTAGAGGATCACAAAAATGTTATGTTTTTTCTTTTCTTTTTTTTTTTTTTAAGATTTTATTTATTTGACAGAGAGAGACACAGAGAGAGAGGGAACACAAGCAGGGGGAGTGGGAGAAGGAGAAGCAGACTCCCGGCTGAGCAGGGAGCCCGATGTGGGGCTCGATCCCATGACCCTGGGATCATGACCTGAGCTGAAGGCAGACCTGAGCCACCCAGGCGCCCCTGCTTTTTTCAAGCAAAAACTGATGACCATTTCTTGAAAAAATTTTCAATAAGTAAAAGTGCACATAAAGCAAAAATATGTTAATTCTGCTTGAAAGTAATTTTAGTGAAAAAGATGCTGTTCCTTTGGTTTATTTTGTCTATTTTGTTCTTTTGGGACAAAGCATCTCATTATTTCAGGGTTTCTGTTGCTCAGAAGTTAGAGCACAGTAAACCTAAGAACCCTGCAGTTGTCATCTGAAACTTAGGGTACCCTTCAAGGCCCATTCAGATTGTTAGCAGAATTCTAATTATAAGGTTGAGATCCCTGCATCCTTGCTAGCTGTTGACTGGGGACCACTCTCAGCTCCTGCCTGCTGCCCTAAGTTCCTTACCATGTGGCCTCCCTAGGCAGTTCCTGGCATGGTTGTTTGCTTGCTTCCAGGCCAACAGGAGCGTGTGTCTCTGCCTTCGAAAGGGCTCAGTCCCTTTTAAAGACTCACCTGATTAGGTCTGGCCCGGCCGGATCATCTCCCTTTGGATGAACTCAAAGACAGCTGATTAGAAACCTAATCAGAGGAGTGATAGCCTATCGTATTCACAGGTTCTGCCTGCACTCAGGGGAGGAGATGATACAAACTGTGTATACTGGGGTGGGAGGGAGTTGGGGGCCAGGGGTGGGTGGTGGCTGGGATCAATGGGGGCCATCTTAGAATTCTGCCTACCACAGCTACTTTCCCACAACTGTCTCCAGGGAGGCTCCTTTGGTTTAATATGAAGTCGTGTAGTTTTTAAAAAGGTAAGACAAACATCATTATTACACAACTGGCTTTAACTTTTGCTTTGGTGGAAATGGTATTGCTGCCCTGACACCCTAAGGTCTGTGTAGCCAATGGAATCAGTGACCAGTTAAGGATGCACTTGGATCTAGAACACCAGACTCCATAATTCTTCAAGTTGAATTCATGTTACTTCATTTCTTTTGTTCTCAAGTCTATGAAGTCATCCTTGGCAAGGTCTGCCTCACTACAGCTATCCGTGTCAACAAGGAAAGCATTACAGATTCACTTTCCACTTGAAGATTGAGCAGAAGGAACATTCAGAAGTATTCTGAGGGCTTTCAGGTTGTTATAGTTTATTGACGCAGAGAAATCACGAACGCTTCCTCGTCACTCTCAATTCCAGCCTGTAGAAGCATTTGCTTCAGTGGTAGAAAGTTTGAAGCTTCATCCCTCCAAGTTATTCTTCCAAGTATATAGACTTGGCCAAAAGAGCTTGTAGTTTTGTTTTATTTTTCTCAGCAGAACTGCACTGCTGACTCCAGGACCTTGAACTGAATGGTTTACCTCATTCAGTATGACCAAAATGATCTGCCTAATAATCTAGGCTCAGAGCAAACTCCTCCCAGTAGCATCGCTTGGAGAACTGGTTTTCCTTTTCTTTTTGTCTTAAGCACCCGCACGAGCTTCTGCTTCAAGTTCAATAAGCACTTCGCGACCTGCCTTATTCTGTGTGGTTGATAATATTCTGTTACTAGTATTTGACGAAATCTCTTTAAAAGGTGGTGATTCAAGGCCCTGGCTTGGAGGAAGATGAAGATATCCACTGCTTAGACAAAGCTGTCCGTAGGGTTTTTGGCACCATGCCTGCTGAGAAACATGCAGAGAGCTGCTTCCTTCTAGAAGACAGTGTGACCAGGTGGGTGGCTGAGCTTCCGAGGGTGCCTCCTAGAACCTGAGCTGGGAGTTTTCTTCCCATCAGAGTTTGCTTGGCAAAGACTTTTCACAGTTTTGTTTTGTTTTCTTTTGTTTTAAGATTATTTATTTTAGTGAGAGAGAGAAAAAGAGAGAGAAAGTGCAGGGGGGAGGGGCAGAGGGAGAGAGAAACTCAAGCAGACTCCGCACTGCGTGGAGCCCGATGCAGGGCTCGATATCATGACCCTGAGGTCACAACCTGAGCTGAAACCAAGAGCTTAACTACTGTGCCACCCAGGAGCCCCCTTTTCACAGTTTTAAAGAAGTGAGTGGTATGTATATTTTCAAAAATGGGCTCAGAAAGCATGGGTGTTTTTCTCTGATGGCATTGGTCATTAAGCTAATAGTGAACGAAACCCAGAAGGCCACAGAGGAATGTTTATAGTTTCCTTCTTTTCCATGACAAAAAGAAACACTCACTATCACTTTCAGTTATTTGAAGATCTGCTTCAAAATATGAGAAAGGAATATCACATATTTTGGAGTGGATGGCATCAACTGTAATAGTCCACCTCAGCTTCAAGCCCCCAGATAGTCCAAGTTCTGGGTATGTGACTTTGCCAAGGTCTCTCCAATCACTTGGAGATTCTTTGGCTTGGCAGTAGGATGAATAGTCTTGTGGGATGCTTCAAATTAAGGTTCTTGATTTGAGATGAATGCATGTGATAAAATTCTGGTATTTCCAAAACAGGATTCTTCTTATGAATCCACACTGTCTGAAATTGGTTTTAGGGTATAGAAGTGTTAGGTCTTCCTGGGGCGCCTGGGTGGCTCAGTCGTTAAGCGTCTGCCTTCGGCTCAGGTCATGATCCCAGGGTCCTGGGATCGAGTCCCACATCGGGCTCCCTGCTCGGCGGGAAGCCTGCTTCTCCCTCTCCCACTCCCCCTGCTTGTGTTCCTGCTCTCGCTATGTCTCTCTCTGTCAAAAAAATAAATAAAATCTTTAAAAAAAATTTTTTAAAAAAAAAAAAAAAAAAAGAAGTGTTAGGTCTTCCTTTAGCTTTGTTGGTCTCAGGTTTCCACTGGCAAAATCCTACCCCATCCAAGGCACCAGGACTTGGTATCTGATTGCATTCAGCAATGAAAGTAGACCAAAAAGCACAAAAGTTTGGTCATGCTATGCTTTCTTTCCTGCAACATTTCCAATTTAAGCTAGATCTAATAAAAGCAAAGGCAGATATTTATATTCAAAATGACAGAGTATATTTTATTTAACTCTCATCAATGGTAAACTATTTTAGAAATCCTAAAATGGCAACAGTGACAACTGTATGTTACCCAACCACACACTTAACTAAGCATGTGATAAACACAATTTCAGCAAGCAGAGAGTCAAATTTGGAAATTTATACCAGCTAATTGTTCCACTCACTACCTGTGTAATTAAAGAGCCAATTGCAAAAGCTTTTTGAATCTTCCAAAAATCTCTGGAAGTTCTTTACTGCTGATAAGGAACTATGATGTCCACTTCTGTAGGCTTAAGAAGAATTGCATAGCTTCCAGTGTGTTATAGTTTCAACCGCATTTATAAATGTTTTTATATTGCCAATATGTTCAGAGATACATGAGCAGTAGAAGACAAAGACTTGACAGTATTGAGAGAACTGTGATGTTCGTTCACTTCCCTACAGACCTCATATGACTAGTGTAGATGGCGAGCATGACGTGGGCACCTCAGGAAATAGTCTTAGCTTTTCTTATGCTTCATGGAAACTCTACTAACTTGCCATTCATGTTAGCAGCATAAAAGTAGACATAGTCTTATTTTATTCATATTGACTCTGATTTACTGCAAATAATCTTATAACCGTGGAGAGCTAGTGTTGGCCCTGCCTTTATCATCAGTGGAACTTCCTTTAAGTGTAGAATTTGATGTTTCCTGTGATCATCTTGCATAAATCAATAGTTGTGCTTTTTCTTTGCACTATCAGTCTTTTGTAAAATAGTATCGAATAGGCTGAGGAACAGGATCCATTCATCACATCCTGCAACTATCCTGTCTTTATCATTCCAATGATCGTGAATTTGTACATTTACAGAAATCAACTTGTGAATGCTAAAAGATCGCTTTTACATAGAGATGAAATAAACTGGTAAAAGTAAATGGTATTTTCAAAGAAAAACAAAATATTTTCACCTAAGAACGTCAGGTGTATTTTACTCTTTCAACTTGTCTTGAATGAGTGAAGGTGTAATCTGTTATCAATGGTTTTACCACCAAAATCAATATTCACTCTCGAGTTGCAGTATGTCCAAATGTAGAATTTTTTCATGCTCTCTGAAAATTTTCAATGCTTCCTAAAAAGTCTCAAAGCTATTTTCCATCAGAGATTCTTAATGACTCACTTTTTTAAGTGGGGGAGACCAATAGGTATAAGTAATAGAATATTGCATTCTTTGTAATACCATATTCCGACCATGGAAACAGTTTTCTTAAAGCTTTGCGATTTACCCAGGATGTTTTGTAATCTTCAGGTAAATTTGTATTGCTGCTTCCTAACGTGTAATTTCATGAACTTCAAACTGTATACAGAACCCCAAGTAGAAGCTGAGTCACAGTCTCCCTGATAGATGAACTCTGGTCAATTGCTGGTGATGATAAAGCCCTCCATTCTGGGTTACCATCATTGGCATCATTCTTCAATTTACAGTGGAATATTAGCACGTTTTATAAAAGATAAAAATAGACTTTTGTTTTGACAATGTTTTAAAATAACTACAGTTCCAGCAGCACCTGGGTGGTACAGTTGGTTAAGCATCTGACTCTTGATTTGGGCTCGAGTCATGATCTCAGGGTCATGAGATCAAGCCCCATGTTGACTCCACACTCTGTGTGGAGTCTGCTTGAGATTCTCTCTCCCTCTCCCTCTGCCCCTCCCACTTGTGCTCTCTCTATCTAAATAGATAAATCTTTTAAAAAAATAAAAAAATAACTACAGTTCCAAAACAAACAAAATTCACACAGGTATACACAACTGACCACAGTTGAAGTGTCACACTTCTAAAGAAGAGCAACAGTGGGGGCACTGGAGTGGCTCAGTCGGTTAAGCATCTGCCTTCAGCTCAGGTCATGATCCCAGGGTCCTGGGATCGAATCCTGCATGGAGCTCCGTGCTCAGTGGGGAGCCTGCTTCTCCCTCTGCCTGCCGCTCCCCCTGCTTGTGCTTGCTCTCTCTCTCTCTGACAAATAAATAAATAAATAAAATCTTAAAAAAAAAAAAAAAAAACCTACATACCAATACTTTTCCTTGCAAAACTGTGCGGTTGTTAACAGGAAAAAGCAAGTCCATATGAGGAGAGAGGCAAAACATCCATTGCACAACAATGCCAGGTCTCACCATCATTTCCAGTAGGATGCTCCATAGTGTCCTTAGTGCGTTTAGGCTGCTATAACAAAAACACCACAGACTAGATGTCCTTATAAACAACAGAAATTCTGAAGGCTGCAAAGTCCAAAATCGAGGTGCTGTTAGATTCAGTGAGAACACACTTCCAGCTGACATCTTGTTGTCTCTACATGGCAGAGAGCTGAGGAGGGAAACAAGATGTCTCATGACCCTTATGAGCACGCTAACCCCAGTCATGAGGTCTCCACCCTCATGACCCCAGCTAATCTCCCATCCAAGTACTAACCAGGCCCGACCCTGCTTAGCTTCCGAGATCAGACGAGATCGGGCGCGTTCAGGGTGGTATGGCCGTAGACGACCCCAGCTAATCTTTACTACCTCCCAAAGCCCCCCACCTCCTAACACCATTACATTGGGAGGTAGAGTTTCAACATGTGAATTTGAAACCCTCAGTCCATAACATAGCCCTAGTTTTTCTTTGTTTTTATTTTTTGTCTACATGAAAAATTTGGATAATTTTACATTTTCACAAGGCAAATAGAACCATGACTTACATTTTATCATTTCATGTTCCCTCTGGACTATTGGGCAGGCCCATGCCCACCGTATCCCCATCACCATCACTACCTCATCCTCACCCTCCCTTACCATTCTATTTATGCAGTTCTTCCAGAAACCAAATAATACCCACTTAGGCACAAGCCTGTTTTTTAGTATATGATACTTTTTATAAAAGCTTAAGTACTTTATTATTTCATAGTTGAGAAAGGGAGGCTGTGGTATTGTCCTTTGAGGTCATTAATCAGTAAGATTTTAAAGTATGCTTTCAAGTGCCTTTGACAATGATTTCAAGAGAAGAAGTGACAGGGTTATAAAAGGAGCTAGAAAGGAAGCAAAGGAAGCAAAGCTTAGTAGCGAAATATCAAACGTCCTTATTTGTCACAGCTCTGCCAATAAGTGGCAGGGATATCACAGGGGTCCAGAGAATGGTTTCACAAGCAACTAAAGTACTTCTTGCAGAGTTAAGAACTTTCAAAGACGACCTTAAGACAGCATGAACCATTTCACATGCAAATCAAGGGCTCAAAGCCAAGGAAACTGATAGAGCTTTACCCCTCACAGAAAAACTGAGAAATGACAACATGACCAGCTTAGTGGGCTACTGCTGTCGGCTAATGATACCTCTTTGTAAGTGAGGCCTGGGAACACGGCAGCACCCGCTAGGGCTTCAGTCCCAGGTTCGGAGGAAGAGCTCCATGCCAAGTGGTATTCCTTGCTTCATAAAGTCTCAGTGACCTTTCGGACCTGGGCATCCATTTCTTGCACAAAGGTTGTGTTAAGTTTCACCAATAACTAATGTACACAGTAACCAAAATGAAGAGCAGTGATCTCAAATACAGACTGGGAATTCATGTTGGAAAATGAGGATAAATAAACTATTAAAAAAGATGCAAAATAGGGGCACCTCGCTGGCCCAGTTGGTGGGGTGTGCAACACTTGGTCTCAGCGTTGTGAGTTCCAGCCCCACGTTGGGTGTAGAGATTACTTAAAAATAAAATCTTAAAAAAAAAAAAAAGGATGCAGGGGCACCTGAGTGGCTCAGTCGTTAAGCATCCGCCTTCAGCTCCGGTCATGATCCCAGGGTCCTGGGATCGAGCGCTGCGTCGGGCTTCCTGCTCGGCGGGAAGCCTGCTTCTCCCTCTCCCACTCCCCCTGCTTGTGTTCCCTCTCTCACTGTCTCTCTCTCTCTGTCAAATAAATAAATAAAATCTTAAAAAAAAAAAAAAGATGCAAAATAGAAAAAGAAGCCAGGTATTCTGTGAAATATACTTAAAAGCAATAAAAACATAATTAAAATACAATTTTAAATAAATTTTAAATGTTTTTTGATTGTGATGGTTGTTTTTTGTTTATTGCTGTGGTGTTTAGAAAAATCACAAACAGGGGCGCCTGGTTGGCTCAGTAGTTAAGCGTCTGCCTTCGGCTCAGGTCATGATCCCAGGGTCCTGGAATCGAGCCCCGCATCAGGCTCCCTGCTCAGCGGGAAGCCTGCTTCTCCCTCTCCCACTCCCCCTGCTTGTGTTCCTGCTCTCGCTGTGTCTCTCTTGGTCAAATAAATAAAATCTTAAAAGAAAATCACAAACATACAAAACAAAAAAATTACAAACATTCAAATCATATTTAGAACTTTGCCAAATAAAATTCTTTACCTCAAAAGTACACCCTGTGAAATCAGAATAGTGGTATCCTTAAGGATGGCAGTCCCTGGAAAGGATAAGAGAGGTCATCTGGGCTACTGGTAAAGTCTGTTGTACCTGGAACTAGTTGCACGGGTGTGTTCCAGTGGTATGCTGGAGTCTCTGCAAACAGGCTATGAGAACTGATTATTTTAGTTTTCAGGAATTTGTGAGCCAGATGCTAAATATAGGCATCATTAAAAATTAAATATTATAGGGGCACCTGGGTGGCTCAGTCACTTGAGCAACCAACACTTGATTTCGGCTCAGGTCATGATCTCAGGGTCATGAGATGGAGCCCCGCATCAGGCTCTGCACCCAGTGGGGAGTCAGCTTGAGATTCTCTCTATCCCTCACCCTCTGCCCCTCCCCCTGCTCATGTGTGCACACTGTCTCTTTCAAATAAATAAATAAATCTTTTTTAAAAATTTAATGTAAATTTACAATTAAATAAAGTATACTAAAAAGGGTCCTCAAAACTTCCCAAGTATTTTACTACATTTTATTATGACACATGCTCTTGAGGTTACGTTCATTGTATCTCTACGAGGGAAATATACAAGATATATAGATATATGTGTTACTGCACATCTCTTCCCAGCTCTGCCTTCCATGATGTCACATTGCTAGTTTAAAATGGGCCATGGTGGCCAATTTGATTTGCACCCCAGAAACTGACAAATGCCAAATCAGGGCTTGAGTTTTGTTTATTTTCTAAATTTAGGAAAGTAATGACAAAAACTTTAATGATGCAACTAAACTTAAATGTACATCACATCTGTAGCAATTACATTGTAAATAGCTAGAAAAACGAAGAAATATTCTTCCAATATTTGAAAACTATTATGCAATTCAGTCAAGTTGCTCACAGAAGTTCAGACATACCTCTTCATTCTTTCACTTTTGTCTTACTCTTTAATGTAAAGAAAAATATTAACCAAGATTCGTGTTGGAATTACATTCATTGTCAGGTGCAAATTTAGATTGTCTCAGGTACAAGAACTCAGCAAAAATCCATTTTTTCCCCATGACTTCTTTATATCCACCCCTTTTTTTCTGTTCTTTTTCTGTAATTCTAATTAATGAGATATAGACCTCATTACTTGTGTATTTTCCACCTTTCTGTTATTCTACTTTCTTTTTTTTTAAGATTTTTAGTTATTTGTTTGACAGAGAGAGACACAGTGAGAGACGGAACAAAAGCAGGGGCAGAGAGAGAGGGAGAAGCAGGCTTCCCGCTGAGCAGGGAGCCCGATGCAGGGCTCAGTGAGGGGCTCGATGAGGGGCTTGATGAGGGGCTCAATGTGGGGCTCGATCCCAGGACCCTGGGATCATGACCTGAGCCAAAGGCAGATGTTTAACGATTGAGGCACCCAGGCACCCCTGTTATTCTACTTTCTGAGAGGTTTCTTCAACTTTATCTTCCAAGTCTTCTATCAAATCTTTCAAATTTGGCGATCATTTTAAATTTCCAAGATTTCTTTCTCATTCTTGAATTCTACTATTTTTACAGCACCCTTTTCTGTTTAAAAAGTACAATTCGTATTTCTCAGTTATTTTTGAAAATACACAAAGGCTTTTTGTTTGTTTGTTATCCACTATCCTCGGAAGCTCTTGTCTCTTCTTGGATCAGTTTCTCCTTCTTTTTCTTGTTGCAGCCTTTTCTCCCCAGTCTTGTGATCCTTGGTTGCTCATTTATATTTAAAAATGAAGCAATAGAAAAGCTCATTAATTGGGAGGTTGGCTTTGTGGATGGGCTCGTTGAATGGCAGGCTTTGTTTTCAGGTGAGACCAACCAATTTGCTTGGGGACTCCAAAATGCCAAAATGCAGAGGTCCTGCACTGTTATCTAGTTGTCTCCAGGCAGGTGATCAATTTCCTTAGATAAGTGCCTTCCTGTTTATCTTAAGCTTGGGGGCAGCCTGGTATTCTACGACTGGGACAGGAAAGGGACTGTTCCATAGGCAGGCTCCTGTGTTTTGCCACACTTGACTTCTGCCTTCTGTTGTACCCGCCATTTTTGAGTCTTTGTGTTTTTTGAACCTGAGTTTCTATAAGCAAATCAGCTTCCCTCTTGGTGGCAAGCCACCTCTTAGGTAATCCAAGAGAGTTTCCTACACCCTGCTTTATCAGTTAACACTCCATTTTCTGCTTTCTGTCTCCAGAATTGTGTGGCAATTCTTGGTAGTGGATGGCCTCCCCCATCAGGTCACCATCCTGAAACAGGAGGCTCAACTCATTTCTGACCCCATTTGAGACTTATGCTTCATAAACTGGAGTCTTTCCTTTGTGGGGGAGTGGGGGTAAGAAGAATTATGGGTTTGGGGGTGTTATTGTCACTGTTTTTTAAGACCTGAGCTAATATTTCTGTAATTACCAGTTCATGCAAGGCCTCTCTCATTTTTTTAAATGTATTTATCCCCTTTCCTCACGCCTCTCTCCCGTTCCACTAGGCAACCGCTTTACTGTGTGCAATAAATATCCTTCTACTTGTAGGTACATCAGTAAAATATGTATCATTATTCTTTGTGAACTTATTTTTAATCCATGCAATGGACATTGTATTAAAGATCTCATTCCCCTTTTTACTTTTTCCAGTGAGCTCAAACCTCTTACTTTTTCAGAAATTCCCTCATCTCTATTGTTTTTTATCTGCTTGATCTGTCAGTTAAAAATCTCCAACTATAAGTTTTGATTTATCAAAAGTTGTTGTTTATTATATATTTGAGACTGTTTAAGTGCTTATATGTAAATGATGGCTATATCATCTTGTATTTATTACTAAGCATACTAACTTTTATGCTGTTTTTTAGTTGGATTTTATTTTATCGGATGTTAAGATTGCTACCTCAGCTTTCTTTTAATTTCTTATTTTTGCCTGGTATATTTATTTCTGTTCTTCTATTTCTAATATTTCTGTGTCTTCCTATTTTAATTGTGTATTTTACATATAACATCTTTCCTTTATTCCAACATGGACATCTGTTTTTTAATCAGTAACTGTGATGGCTAATTTTATGTGTCAACTTGACGAGGCCACAAGGTGCCCAGATATTTAGTCAAACATTATTCTGGGTGTGTCTGTGAGGGCACTTTTAGATGAGATTAATATTTGACTCTGTAGGGCGCCTGGGTGGCTCAGTTGGTTGGGCGACTGCCTTCGGCTCAGGTCATGATCCTGGAGTCCCGGGATCGAGTCCCGCATCGGGCTCCCTGCTCGGCAGGGGGTCTGCTTCTCCCTCTGCCCCTCCCCCCTCTCATGTGCTCTCTCTCTCTCATTCTCTCTGTCTCAAATAAATAAATAAAATCTTTAAAAAAAAAAAAAAAAAAAAATATTTGACTCTGTAGACTGAATTAAAGATTGTGCTCCCCAATGTGAGTGGGCCTCAACAAGATGAAGGCCTAAATAAAATAAAAAGACTGATCCTCCAGCAAGTGGGAGGGAATTTCTTCCTGTGTGACTGTCTTTTTTTTTTCTTAAAGATTTTATTTATTTTTTTGACAGAGAGACATAGCGAGAGCAGGAACACAAGCAGGGGGAGTGGGAGAGGGAGAAGCAGGCTTCCCGCAGAGCAGGGAGCCCGATGTAGGACTCAATCCCAGGACCCTGGGATCATGACCTGAGCTGAAGGCAGATGCTTAATGACTGAGCCACCCAGGCACCCCTGTGTGACTGTCTTGAGCTGGGATATTGGTCTTTTCCTGCCATTGGGCTTGAACTGAAACTCTTCCTGGATCTCAAGCCTACCAGCATTCGGACTAAAAATACATCACTGGCATTCCTGGGTCTCCAGCTTGCTGACTGCTGATCTTGGTATTTGTCAGCCTCCATAATCACATGGGCCAATTGTATATATTTATATGTAATTATGTATATAATTTTTTAAAAATATTTTTTCACCTATTTCACCCATCCCCCCACCCACCTCCCCTCTGGTACCCACCAGTTTATTCTCTATATTTAAGAGTCTCTTTTGTTGTTTGTTTCTTTTTTTTGTTCATTTGTTTTGTTTCTTAAATTCCACCTATGAGTAAAATCATATATTTGTCTTTGTCTGACTGAGTTATTTCACTTAGCATCCCTAGGATCCCTTAGATCCATCCATGTTGTTGCAAATGGCAAGATCTCATTATTCTTATGGCTGAGTAATATTCCATTGTATATATATGTATAGATATCAACACCTTCTTTATCCATTCATCTATGGAGGGACACTTGGGCTGCTTCCATAATTTAGCTATTGTAAATAATGCTGCAATAAACATAGGGGGGCATATATCTTTTTGAATTAGTATTTTTGTATTCTTTGAGTAAATACCCAGTAGTGGAATTACTGGATCATATGGTAATTCTACTTTTAATTTTTTGAGGAACTTCTACACTGTTTTTCGCAGTGGCTGCACCAGTTTGCATTCCCACCAGCAGTGCACAAGGGTTCCTTTTTCTCTATATCCTCACCAACACTTGTTTCTTGTGTTTTTGATTTTAGCTATCCTGACAGGTGTGAAGTGATAACTCATTGTGGTTTTGATTTGCGGTTCCCTGATCATGAGTGATATTGAGCATTTTTTCATGTGTCTGTTGGCCATCTGGATGTCTTCTTTGGAAAAATGTCTATGCATGTCTTTTGCCCATTTTTTTAAATTGCATTTTTAATACAATAAAACCATTATGTTTTATTAATTAAAATATATTACATTTATACATAGATTAAGTTATACATTTCAAATTTACTATGATCCTTGTTCAAAATACAGACTATAGTCATTCAGCCAGCATTCTTACGCTGATATAATGATCTGGGAGTGGTGATTTCCATAATTTTCAGGCCTGAGGTAATTACTAAGAAATGTGGATATACAATTATGTGCCCTATTAAGGAAGAGTTAGCTATCCTCTGATATCTGTGAAGATTTCTTCATTTCAACCACATCAACTATTATTTTCTACTTCCAATTATTGCTATTATGAAGATAATGTCAGGTTTTTACTGGCCTACCACCTCTTTTTCTTAAAGACCAATTGGTAAAACATTTTATTTATCTAATTCAGAACATTCCTTAGTCTTACTAACACAGAATAATGATGCCCCAACACCTATTTCATGGTAACTTACATCAATGCATCAATGTTGTGAGTCAACCACAAACATCATCTCCATTTAGATTTTCTTCATATGTTGTATACTATATTTTGTTTTCAATTAATTTAATTAAAACTATGTTTTAAATATATACTTTAGAAAATACCAGAGAGTGCATAAAGGAAAGTAACTTGAAGATATAAAAATATAGGAAAGTAGTTAAATGAAAATCAAATGTAAATAAATATCACAGAATTAACAGTAGAAAGCAGTAAGTCAGTAACTCTTTTCAGGCATTTTTTAAAATCAGAGTATTTGTTATAGGGACTAATCCAAAGTTAAACCCTTAGATAAAGTATTTGCTAATATGCTATAAAAGATTAAGGGAATGGATTTTTGAACAGGTATAATTAATTTCAGCATAGGCTTTTTTATATTGACCCTATTTGAGATTTGAGACCAGCACATATTAATGTATTCTACTCTCAAATTCCTCCATGAAATACTTTTATTCCTAGTGGGCGTGTGAAATCATGTGGTTGATTATTGCTGCATCAAAGATATGAGATGTCCTTTTTCATTAGGTGGGATTCATGCATATCTAGTTTTTCATGGAAGATTAAGGACCATATAATATACAATATATGAAGAAGAAAAAAATATATATCTCATTGGTTCTGTTTCTTTGGAGAGCCCTAATATCATAGCTTTACCATTTATTTTAATCAATATTTTATTGAGATTTACTTCTTATTTGACATTTCTACTTTCATTTTTATTTTTTCTCCTTTCCTGCTTTCCTTTTCTTTTCATGAAGAAAGTATATACTACAGAACGCCTCTCTAGTCAATGTTCTGTCCATAAAATGCTTCTTAGGGGCGCCTGGGTGGCTCAGTTGGTTAAGCAACTGCCTTCGGCTCAGGTCATGATCCTGGAGTCCTGGGATCGAGTCCCACATCAGGCTCCCTGCTCAGTGGGGGGTCTGCTTCTCCCTCTGACCCTCTTGCCTCTCGTGCTCTCTGTCTCTCATTCTCTCTTTCTCAAATAAATAAATAAAATCTTAAAAAAAAAAATTTTATAAAAAAATAAATAAATAAAATGCTTCTTAATTTTTCATATCCAAATGTCTGAGTACATAAGTATATCACAATATAAGATTTGGGGGGTTGATGTTTATACAGCAAAAACATTTGTTTACATTCCCCCAGCTCAGTACAATATTTTTAACAATATGATGTGAAGGAAGTCTCAAGTTATAGTTACATTCCCAATAAAAGTAATAAAATGTCCAAATCATGTGTGGACATTTTGAAAAATGCACTGTGTGCCAAGCAAGGGGACACATGTTTCAGATGTTTTAGAAACAGAAACAGAGGAAACAAAAATTTTAAAGCTGTAAAGCGTATGGCTGTGTGGTAGGACTGAGCGGGGAGGAGAGCCAAAGCCTAGATAATTCAAGCAAGAAACTCAACATTAACCGGCAGAAATCAAGCATTTGGCAGCATCAGGTCATTCTGAACACAGGGAAGAAGTACAGTCTGAAAACAATGGCAGAATAAATTTTAAAAGTCTACATTCTGAACCACTGGCCCCATTCCCAAGCTCGGCTCTCATAGCACTAGAGGTTGGGCGTGTTCCTATCACCAGCCCCACCACAGACTGAGTTCTAGAGGATTACCCTCCAGAGAAAGTGATCAGCCAACAAAGAAGAAATCTCAGACACTTTCATCTGGGAGGGTTGCCAAAAAGAGGCTGGGACCCCATCCAATACCCTTTAGAAAATGCCATCAGAACAATCCCCAACCACTCAGAGCTTCCAATCAGCAGCTATCAAGGTGATCACATGACTTTTCTCCTTTCATCTGTTACACTAGAATTCTGTCAACCGACTTACATTTAACTGATCAATACTCACCATCTCTTGGGAAAATGCACTGACAAATGTTTATGCCGTATTGCATGCTCACAGCTAGTAGGCTAATCTCTAGTATAATTACATACTTCTGTTCCTCCAAATTGAGTTATTCAGTTGTTGTTTGTGCCCAAATTGCTTTTGCCACTTGTAATTGTTATTTTAAATATTTAATTAAATCAAATATTTCATAACTTGTGAACTACGAGTATAAAGCAAAAGAGCTGTTGATTCTATTTAGCATAGGCAGAATTGTAAAGATTTTCCCAAAGATTCCTGTCCCCTGGTTATTCAAACTCTAGGTACTGATCTAAAGGATGGAATTAAGATTATTAATCAACTGACCTTAAAATAAGGAGATTATGGGGCGACTGGGTGGCTCAGTCGTTAAGCGTCTGCCTTCGGCTCAGGTCATGATCCCAGGGTCCTGGGATCAAGCCCCGCATAGGGCTCCCTGCTCCGCGGGAAGCCTGCTTCTCCCTCTCCCACTCCCCCTGCTTGTGTTCCCTCTCTCGCTGTCTCTCTTTCTGTCAAATAAATAAATAAATAAATAAAATCTTAAAAAAAAAAAAAAAATAAGGAGCTTATCCTGGATTTTCTGGAAAGGTTCAAAGTAATCATATAAAAGCAGAAGAGGAAAGCAGGAGAGATGAGGCAGAAGGAAAGATCAGAAAGATTAGAAGTGTGAGTACTAACCCCGCTATTGCTGGCTTTGAGATTGAGAAAGGACGCCAAGAGCCAGGGAATGTGGGTAGCCTCCAGAACATGAGAATGATCCCTGGGCAACAGCCCACCAGGAAACAGGGACCTCAGTCCTACAACCTCATAGAACTAAATTCTGCCAACATCCCAAATGATTCTGGAAGCGATTCTCCCCTAAGAGCCTCTAGTACGGACTGAAGCGCTATCAACACCTCTATTTCAGCCCTGTGGGACCCTAAGCAGAGGCCGCTGAACTTCTGGCCTACAGACCTATGAGATAGTAAATGGGTATTGCTTTGAGCGGCTCCAGTTGTGGCAATTTGTTACAGCAACAATAGGAAAGTAATACACTCTTGAAAACTAAATTTATTACCTCAAAAAGCTTGGATGAGTTGCTGAAAAAGCTGCTTTTGAATTCAATGTGAACACCACAATTGCAAAAGACTGGAAAGAAGATTGGAAAGATCTTGCAGAAAAATGTGTTCCATTTGCTTCACAAATGCCCTTAAGATTTTGCTCTGCTTTAATAGGACCCAACCTGGAAATTGAGGGCAATACGTAAGAGTGTGTAGGAAAGACATATGCAAGAAAGACAACTCAGAGTTCTGTTGATCCATTCTACAAGAAAGGAAATTCGCTCTACATTTAAAGACTGGTGTTTATATTTTTTAAGTTAAAATAAAATATATAAGGTATCTATTGTCTTTTTTTTTTTTTTAAGACTCTATGCTCTAAGCGAGTTGTTTGATGAACAAACTCTGTCCTGATTGCCTCTGAAAAGAGAGCATCTAACTGCTTTCCTAAAGTTCTACGCCCCTGTCTTTCACTATAAGCTTTCTGCAAAATGGTGCCTGTTGCCCTGGGGAGGCCTCTCCTTTCTGGGCTGAACTGTGGCACCCTCCCTCTGCAGCTGCCTATGTTGTAAATGTGAGAATAGTTTCCTTGGTCATCATTAAATTTCATAGGAATTTTCAGTTCCAAGTTGGGTAGGACCTGAAGTAGCCTCCCCACTGCACAGGAGTCCTTGGATTGCTGAGGTGACACATTCCTGGCTTCAGCATTTCAGGTTTTTACTGTCTCAGGGGCTACAAACTGAAATGCTTTCGGGGTGAGGCAGGTAACCCGAATGAGAAAAGCAGGAGAAAGGGATTGATGAGAGCTGGTGTAAGCAACAGGAAGTGGTTAAGTCCAGCCACTAACAAGAATGCCTTCCAAAAAAAAAGAACAGAGTGCCTGTTAGTGGCCACTGATACTAATTTCATGCCCAGCTGCATTTTAGATTTTTTTTTAACTCTCACTTTTTCTCTTTTTTAAGATTTTATTTATTTATTTGAGAGAGAATGAAAAAAAGAACACAGAGGGAGAGGGAGAAGCAGACCCCCCACTGAGCAGGGAGCCCAATGCGGGGCTCGATCCCAGGACCCTGGGATCATGACCTGAGCCAAAGGCAGATGCTTAACCTACTGAGCCACCCAGGCACCCCTTAACTTTCACTTTTAATGGCCACTTTATTGACCAAAAACATATGCATGATTTTATGAATAACTAAAAGGTATATTAATTACAAGTAGTTGCCTAAAGTTGTGTTTTGTAATATAGCACAATATCTACCCCCCACACTTCAACGAATAACTGATACACTATTTTGTCATTGTATTTTATTGTCATATGATGAAAAGAAGGTATGGGAGGAACAGTATTCTGTTTGTTGAGAGAAAGTTGAGAAAATATTAAGTTGAAGGAAGAAATGAAAAGAACGAGCAAAGTAAGAATTCTGGGAGGCACTAGGTAAAGGCCTTTGAAATTTTTATTTTTTTTTTATTTTTTTTTATTTTTATTTTTTTTAAAGATTTTATTTATTTGACAGAGAGAGCACAAGCAGACGGAGAGAGAGGGAGAAGCAGGTTCCCTGCTGAGCAAGGAGCCTGATGTGGGACTCGATCCCAGGACCCTGGGATCATGACCTGGGCCGAAGGCAGCCGCTCAACCGACTGAGCCACCCAGGCGTCCCAGGCCTTTGAAATTTTTAATCACTAACTTGAAAAATACAGTTTTCTAGATTGTAGGCACATAGGGTGCTCAAAAGTAAGTTCAATTATATACCATGACTTTTTAAATACTGCTTTATACCCTGCAGAGGGTCATAAAATATTTCTGTGTGCTTCTGAGGAAATCTTGAGAGGTTCTTCTCTGATCATTGGTGAGAAATTAATTTTAAATGACTTCTGAATCCCTTTGAGAAAAAGTTGTGTCTATTCTTTCCCACAGCTTAATTGCATTAGAACATTAGCACAGAGATTTTTGGCAGAACAAAAATCTAGGGTATTTTGACTATTTAAGTGTTGAAAGTTTTAGGGAGAGGTTTCGTTTAGTCTGCCAAACTCTGGCTAAAACAAAGCAAATAGGCCAGCAGTATAAATTTAGGCAACAGTTACATGTCTTTTTTCATGAAATCCATTGCAAGTAGATAACTGTATAAGAAAATTATGGGGTCGCCTGGATGGGTTAGTCGGTTAAGCATCTGCCTTCAGCTCAGGTCATGATTCTAGGGTCCTGGGAAAGAGCCCCACATTGGGCTCCCCGCTCAGTGGGGAGTCTGCTCCTGCCCCTCCCCTGGCTTGTGCTCTGTTCTCTCTCACTCACTCTCTCTCTCAAATAAATAAATAAATAAATAAAATCTTTTTTAAAAAATTACGAAGTTGTAGTAGTGAAAAGAAATTAAAAACTTTCTGAAATGCATCAGACCCAAAGGCTCAGAAAGAGCTCTGCTTCTTGGTTCAAGCAAATGATAACCAAAAGGTATAGAACTTAATTCCCTTATATTTTGAAGAGCTATTGAAGCTGCTGAAGATTAAGGATATTGAAACAATTAGAATTTCAGAGGCTGTCTTATGATCTTATGTGGTTTGAAGCAGGATGTGATTAGGAGGTAATTTTTCACTTAAAGGAAATAGGCAGGAATGTCTAGAAAGAAAATTTAGGATAATTGCGAATTGACAATTTGTATAATTCATGGATTAATTATTAATATTGAGGGTAAAAATACTTGATAGTGAAACCTAACTAGATGAAAATGAAATTTACCCATAGTAGGGGACTTTCGTTTTTGACATTTTATCTCTTGCGTGCACTTAAATAAGAGTTTTACCTTAAGTATTGAGTTTTTGAGGAATTATTTTAGGGAGTAAGCGAGGATAGGAATAAAAGGTTAAAGCAGTGTCAAAATCAAATGCTTACATGAGCCAAGCAGTGGACATAGTAATGAGGGTGGCCCAGAGTGAGAACAAGGGGGACGGTGGAAATGGGGACCAACTGGGAGGATGCATTCCATCTGAAGGGGGCAACCATTGACATGTGGGAATCTGGGTGAGGGGGCTCTTCAAGAATTTTTAAGTGATTTTGGATATCTGGATTTTATGTGACATTTCTTGGTATTTAATTCAGTAAACATTTCAATTTTTAAAAATCCTCTGAGTCAAATAAAAATCATGTACTGTCTGGATTTAGCTTGCAGACCATCCCTAGATTTCCAGAATATGGTTGACATTGATATTAATTGAGCACCTATTTCATGCCAGTTAATAGACATAAGTTTATTTATATCTCAAGTAACACAGTGCATTAGGTACAATCAACTCCATAACACAATGAAGAAATTGAGGTTTATAGAGATTAGCATATTATCTTTTTAAGATTTTATTTATTTATATTTATTGAGAGAGAGAGAGAGAGAGAGAGAGAGTGTGCATGTGTGCGAGGGAGAGAGAGAGAGAGAGAGAGAGAATGAGCATAAGGGAGGGGTAGAGGAATAGGAAGAAGGAGACTCCCCGCTAAGCAGGAAGCTCAACTCAGAGCTCCATCCCAGGACCCTGGGATCATGACCTGAGCAGAAGGCTGTGATCCTGACCTGAGCAGAAGGCAGATGCTTAACCGACTGAGCCACCCAGGTGCCCAAGACTACCATATTATTGATAATCACTTCCCTGGGTAGCAAAATGTTTAATAAGAAACAAAAAAATCAAGTGATAAACAGACCACAAATGACCTAGCATAGAACAGTTGCTTAACAATGATGGGGGAAATCAAGGATGAGACTGGTATATTTCACAAAACACACTTATGACTGTATGAATAAGATAATGTTTTTGTTTAGCCTTCCTTAGGCAATTTAAACTTGGAAGGGGCTCTCTACATTTGTGGGCTCAATTTCCATCTCAGAATACTCAGTTTTACTGAGATGGCTCCATGCTCTTTCTCTGATTATGATCCTGTTTTCTGCATTTCCACTCGCAGTAGAAGAGAGGGGAGTGGAACCCCCGAAATAATGTGTAGTTATGAGAGGAGTCTCTTCTCTCAGGGCATTTGAATACAAAGTTCCAGAAGAAGAGGTTTTCAGGACCTATGGCTGAGTTGGTGCTACAACAGAAATACAATAGACATGCTCTAACCATATCATTGCTTTAAGGATTCGAATTCTTCTTTGTACTCTCTGAATTTAATTTTTAAAATTTTTTTTCTTTTTCTTGTACTCTCTGAATTTTAAACATATTTTAAAATCAGAAATAAATGTTATTTTTTTATGTTTAATTGATACAGAAAACAGCATACAGCACATGTAAACACCATAAAGAAACAACTTTCCTGGACAACTTGGCCACTAAATATTCATTTATCCCCACTTTAACCCCTGAGCTCCAATGTCTGCGTCTATATTTAGGCCTTTCAGCCTCCCTGGAATTCCATGACCTTGGTCTCTTTGAAGACCCACTCTGAATACATTGTTTCTTCTCATCTTGGGCCTGGACTTGTCCATGATCACTGGCCAGTGTGGGTAGGGGATTCCTTCCAGATCTGCCCTGGTGCAATTGCCTTTCTCCTCTCTGAGAACACTATTTTCTTCTCTCCTGGTTTAGGAGTCATTCATTCAATTTCTTTCTCTTTTTTTTTTAAGATTTTATTTATTATAGAGAGAGAGAGGGAGAGCACAAGCTGGGGGGAGGGGTGGGGGGAGAGGGAGAAAGAGAGAATCTCAAGCAGACTCTGCACTGAGGGCAGAGCCCCACGTGGGGCTTGATCTCACAACCCTGAGATCACGACCTGAACTGAAACCAAGAGTTCCATGCTTAACCGACTGAGCCACCCAGACGCCCCCATTCGATTTCCATTATTATCCTGGTTACCCTTCAGTCTCTAGTTAAGCATGTGTCATTTGACAAAGTTTAAGTTAATCCACATTGCCACATCTGTACCCTCTCTCAAACCGGACTAGGACTGCAGAGTGACTTTGTCCTTCTAAACATACTTTTTTGTAGTCCCTTCCCTTTTGTAGGTCCTCTTGGCGGGGAGCTCTCTCTTATGCCTGAAAATGTCTCTATTTCATTGTTTCTCTACCATGGTAAGTTGGCAGTTATTTTCTCTCGGCGCTTTGAAAATATTATTCCATGAGTTTCTAGTTTCTCCTGTTGCTTTTACTGTCAGCCTAAGTGTTGCTCTTATGTGGGTAACCTGTTCTCTCGCTCTCACTCTCTTTGGTGTTGTGATGTTGTGAAATTTCCTGCGACAAGTCAAGGTGTGAATGTAATTGTTATTTATTCTGCTTGGGACTTGGTGTGAATATTGAATTTTCTATTAATCTCACCTTCAGGCTTTTATCAGGAGAGCCCATGTGCAACCCGGGCTGAAGGTATGCTTTTCAGAGGTATCTGCGGGAGTGAGTGTGTGTGTGTGTTTGCTTCTGCTAGAGGGCTAGGAGAATCATTGGCCTAGAACCACATTATGTGTTAATATCTTAGCTTGAAGATTTGTAAATCACAGAAGTAGAATACACTGGAGCCCTGAACTCTTGTGAGGGTTAACCCATGGCGACAAATAACCAGCTCTGACTCTTTTTTATTTCCACCAGGAGCCTGGACTGAAACAGACATGCTTCCTTGTGGTCTCCCCAGGAAGGTGGGTGGATAGTTTCTAGTTCTTCCCCTCCTCAAGGACGTAACCCTTCAAGGGGTGTAGCTGCAGGCCCGGCTCTCAGTTCCAACTCTCTGCCCACTCTACTGTCCCCTTGTGGCCAGAAAACCCCGAGTGCCCTGATGACCTGGATGGGGGCAGACACCACTGTCCAAACTGCTGTGGTTGCAACCCTGGCCCTCGTCTCGCCAGTTTTCAGTCCCATCTTTCATTTGGACCTTTGTATTTCGCTTGCTTTCTTAGGAGCTCAACTCCACATTTAAAGGGATGTTTGTTGTGTTTTATCTAGCATTTAAAGGAGTTTGTGGGGGTGCCTGGGTGGCTCAGTCTGTTAAGTGTTTACCTTCGACTTGGGTCATGATCCCGGGGTCCTGGGATCCAGCCCCACATCAGGGAGGGGCCTGCTTCTCCTTCTCCCCTGACCCCTGCTTGTGCTCTCTCTCTGTCAATTAAAAAGGAAGGAAGGAAGGAGTTTGTGGAGGGAAGGGTTTTATGCTCTGACCCCCTGAAAGTTCTGGAAATGGAAGTCCACGTGGTTCCTCTACACTTCCTTTCTTTTTTTTTTTTTTCTCTTCCTCCATTGGAGCTCTCAGACCAGACAAAGACTCCTGCGTCCAGAATGTGGACAGGAGTTCGACTTGGTGTATCATTCTTCTTACACAATAAATCCCACCCCAGTCTCTGGGATTAAATATTTTATTGCCACAGTTCATTAGAGAGCACAGGAAGCTACCCAGGAGAGAAGCTTCCATGGAAAGACCCCAGGTCTTCTCTTTTTATTCTGATTTTTGCAGACTCATTGAGAATGGAAAAAAACAAATCTTTTTTTAAATTCAAATGATGCCCATTAAGGTAACATCTCATCCACATCTTTGAGATTCCCAGCAGCTGGGGAGGCAACCCCTTTAATCAGGCGGCATGCTAAAATGAATGGGAGGGCCTAGTTCACCAAGCAGCTCTGATTCACTTTCCATTTATTTGGAATGAAATTCACTGTAACAGCCTGATAGTCTTGTTTGTTAGAGAGGATTTTTGTTGTTGTTGTTGTTCAAGTCAAGAAACAGTGCCTTAGGGTACGTTCCTTTCATGTAGATTGATTGGAATGATGCAGGTGATCAGTAAAGGAATGGGAGGGGTGGGGGGGAGATTAGGAGCTTTGAATTTGTAAAGTGAGAATCAGAGTTAAGTAGGAGGGAAATGCTGGAGACTTTCTGTGAAGGGGATGGAAAGGAGACAGGTTGAAACCTTAGGAGGAGCAAGCTTTCGGCTGGCGTACTGGTTAGAGGTCTGCCTGAAGTCAGATGGCCCTCTCAAAAGAGGCGATTTAATAAAATGCAATGAAGGGACTATGTAGAAAAACCAACAAGTGTTGGTGAAGCACCTGGGGGAGAGAAGCCCCCAGGTTCTCAGCCCCAGTCCGAAGAGGAAAGGAAAGGGAACAGTGACTGGAACCTGGGGAGAGCCATAGCTGTAGGAGACAGCTGAGCCTGTCAGTCGGGAATGCGCATTCCTCTGAAACCTTGACCTTACAGGGAGGGAGCTGGGGGTGGGGGCATAAATACGGATCATTCTCTATCCTCCAACGCTTTGATCTCCCCTAGCGTCACCATTGACTTAAGACAAATAGAGGCCAGAGGGCAAGGGAGCCCCATTGATGCAGCCAACAGAAGTCAGCCCCTGAGGTCCAGAGCACTGCGGAGGGTGTGGAGCATCCGGAGAGGCAGACAGACCAGGGCAAACACAGAAAGCAACAGCACCCTCTGACTACCTTCCTTTCATTTTTTCTAATCTTGCTTTTTCACAGCTTCTAATGGCTTTTCATGTCAAAATAGTACCTAAATAATTGTGAAAAGGTACCACTTTTGGAGACCCCTCTTCAGGGGGTGGAAATGCTGTTTTCCTGTTCCCCACTTGCCCTTCCGAGCTACACTTGTTCAGGGAAAGGTGACAAAAATCAAGCCCATCCATTAAGGCGGGCACGTGATGTAATGGGCACTGGGTGTTATACACAACTAATGAATCATTGAACACAACATCAAAAACTAATGATGTACTATATGTTGGCTAATTGAATTTAAAAAAAAAAAATCGGGGCGCCTGGGTGGCTCAGTCGTTAAGCGTCTGCCTTTGGCTCAAGTCATGATCCCGGGGTCCTGGGATTGAGCCCCGCATCGGGCTCCCTGCTCAGCGGGAAGCCTGCTTCTCCCTCTCCCACTCCCCCTGCTTGTGTTCCCTCTCTCGCTATCTCTCTCTCTGTCAAATAAATAAATAAAATCTTAAAAAAAAAAAAAAATCAAGCCCATCCCCTGGCAGGTTTTCAGGATCTCCTAGCAGTCAGAATGGCACAGAACAAAGGCAGCGGGGATGAGTTACCCTCCTCTGGAGGAAAATATCAGGGCAAATCTAGAACTCCACCAACCTTGTCATTTCCCCAGTGGAAATGACAGTCTCCCCAGTCTCCCTGGGCCACCAGGTCTGGTCTACCCTCTCCAGTTTAGCCTCTTGTGTCTTCATTGGGTAGCTATAGAAGAAGAGTAAAAAAAAGGAGAAGAAAGAAGTGAAGAAAAGATAGCACGTGGCCTTGTCCTCTTCCTCTCTTAGTCATTGAAATGAGACGCCGCTGATTTTCCTAATGCATGGGTCCGTGAGCACTTGAACCCGGTCAAGGGAGGGCTCCAGAGCCAACCTTGAATCATTTGTTGATTCAATAACCATGGCCTCTAATATTATTCTCAGCATCTGATGATGACATTACTCATAATGATTGCTATCTTTGTGTGCGAACAGGGCTTGTAGACCAAGGCTAGGCTCATGTTTCTTTTTAGGCTGCGCATACAAAATCTATTTTCTAGTCTGTAGGAACAGCCACTAATTGAAGCATGTGGTGCCATTTGTGAGCCTGCTTTTTTTGCCCTGTGACAGGTGACTTCCCTTCTGTAAAACTAGTCACGCCATCTCTGTTGACAAAATACGAGGTTGGTCTTTCTGCCCCTGTCACTTCTCAGCTAATCATAAATATGATGTCCCAATTCTGGTAACAGTGCAAACCACGTAGGCTCTGCCCACAGTAACCAGGGCAGCGTCCTACACATAGGTGCTCAAAACCATCTGTTGAATGAATAAATGAATGTTCTTGAGAATTGCATTTATGACTCCAAGGTGAAAGGGTATAATAATAATACAGCTGGGAATCTAAAAGCAATATTGGGATAATTAATAACAGTGTCTACCTACAGGGGTTGTTGAAGATTAAATGAACTAATATATGTGAAAATAAAACTTTAAAGCCCTTAACACATGTTAAGTATTGCCATTATATATATTGTCGATAACTAGTCTCTCTAGAAAGAAAATAAGATTGACACTCAGAAGATACTTCCCCCCCTTCACAGTCCTCAATTGTGTGACCTTGGAAAGTTGCTCACAGTTGCTCTCTGAGACTTGTTCTTCTCATCTGTAAGGTGGGGGTATTAATATTGTTATTTTCCTTCCATATGAAACTCTGAGGATTGTTGAGAAATGCTTTGAAAGCTGTAAAGCCCAATGTAAACATTGATTTTTGTTTGTTTGTCTGGGTGATTAGTACACTGTGATCTAGTGGACAGAATGTCGATGGGATACACATATTACTCCAGAATGACAATAAATGTGAAAATGTACACAGTTCAAAAAGTGTATCCATCTGGGGCCAAGACCATATGGTTGTTGAAGCGGTGGGCCGCAGGGCACCTGGGTGGCTCAGTCGTTGGGCGTCTGCCTTCGGCTCAGGTCATGATCCCAGGGTCCTGGGATTGAGCCCCGCATGGGGCTCCCTGCTCAGCGGGGAGCCTGCTTCTCCCTCTGCCTGCGCCTCTCCCTGTTTGTGCTCTCTCTCTCTCTCTGACAAATAAATAAATAAAATCTTTAAAAGAAAGAAAGAAACTGTGGGCCGCTCAAGCAAGGGTGGACGCCACGGCCTCACTGCCAAAGTGGATGTGCCAGCCACCAGACTGCCGGAATTCAACCTGTGGGAAACTCTTCCTCATGGTATCAGGAAACCACTCTCCCATCCAGCTCTTTCCATGACTTCTAATGGATAGCAAAGTGAGAAATTTGCATTCCCTGATGGTTTAAGGGTAACGACACTGGACAGAGAATCAGAAGCTGGGTTCAAGACCCAATTGTACTTTCTGGCTGTGTGATCACAGACAAGTCATTTATCATTGCTTAGCTGGAAAAGGAGAATAATGAAATCTATTGCATAGGACTGTTAGGAGGCTAAAATAAGTTTGTATGTGTAATGTCATTGTGTAGACTGCAAAGCACTGAACAAATGGAAGTATTAGTATTCTTCCCAGACACCAAGGAAGATGTTACTGAGCAGTAAAATTTCCTCACACGTAAATAGCAGAAGTGGAGAGGAAAAAAAGCAAAAGGACTGGATAATTCACAAACTGGAATAACCAGCTCCTGAATCATATAGACTTGGCTAGGCTGGGTCCAATATAGAGCCCTGGTAGCAACTTCAGTGGCGGGAACATGGGACTTATGAGGAAAAGCCAAAGAGACGAGACAGATTGGAGGGAACCTGATGATTTCCAAGTACAGGCCAAGTAGGCAGCTGGGCCCCATTCCACAGAAAACAGGGCTTGTAGACGCCCGGGATGAGGACCTGTTGGGTCAGTCGATGGGAGTTTTCCGTACGTGCAATGGAACGATGGGGCAGGCCAAAGCCAGCGCCACAGCTGTTGTGACCGGGATATGTACTTGGCCAGACTGCCCCTTCCAGACCTGGCTTGGGGGGAAGAGACTGTCATAGAGTTTAATCATGTTCTTGTTTTTGTTTTAAAGATTTATTTATTTGAGAGAGAGAGAGAGAGAGCACCAGTGGGGTTAGGGGCAGAGGGAGAGGGAGAAGCAGGCTCCCCACCGAGCAGGGAGCCCGATGTGGGGCTCGATCCCAGGACTCCAGGATCATGACCTGAGCAAAAGGCAGCCACTTAACCGACTGAGCCACCCAGGTGCCCCGAGTTTAATCATGTTGAGCAAAGATGGGCCGACCCCCAAGACTGAAAGGTTAATCCTTGTGAGATGGAACCTAAAGGGGCCCAAGGGACAGGAACCTTGTTTGAGCAGGTAGCTCAGCCCCAGACCTAAACTGTACTTTAATTCCTACATTGGTTATGTGGGACAATTGACTACAGACTTTCATAACCTTAAATACAAAACAAAATTTGGAGAGAGTCGTCATTCATTCATGCATGCACCCATGCATTCATTTTTTTTTTTTTTTTACCCATTGAGCCAATACTGGTGACCGTAACTCATGGGCAGAAAACCCAGGTGAACACGAAAGAGTCATTTCCATGAGGGGGTGCCCTCGCTGCCTACAGTAGGGTGCTAAGGCCACAAATAACAGGGACAGTAGATGGTGGGAGGAGAAGTGCGAAGAGTGAATCTTGGAGGTTCAGGGGAGGGAGCAATCTCACCTGACAGTGGAGATGAGGGTACCATCTGGGAGAAAGTGGCATTTGGGACTTTGGACTGGGGCTGAGAACCTGGGGGCTTCTCTCCAGACAGCTGTTCAGGGGCTATGTAAGAGTCATCTTGGGAGGCAAGATGGTCTGGAGTGGGCCTTGGAATCTGTATTTTTAACAATAGTTAAAAATACAGAGTCCCTTCATTACATTTTATTAAATCACCTCTTTTGAGAGGGCCATCTGACTTCAGGCAGACCTCTAACCAGTATACCACCTGTTCCCTTTCCTTGGCCAGGGACTGAGGATGGGCCGCGTTGGGCAGGATATTTGTGGCAGTGGCTACAGCATGAATTTTTGAGTGGAAGTGAGTACTTGATTTTTTTACTCATGGGTTTTATTGACTGTGTCTTTACTCAAAGTGTAAATAACTTTGTTAAGACTAGTGATTGTGCGTTACATCTCTTTTATGACTATGCTGCTTCTACCCAGTGATCCGTACATATCCAGAACTCATGTCCCTTCTTTCCACAGTTTCTCCTCGGAGACTCCTCTAACAAAATCCTTCCCTGAGGCTTTTATCTGTCATTCTTGTGTTCAAATCATATCCCCTTTGCGAGACCACCTTCCCCCTTTTTTTTCCTGGGGAGAAAGGATTCAACTGCTTTCTAACGCCTGTTTATAAAGCTGAACCACACGCAACTGTTGTTTCTGTAGGTCAAAAATGGTCAAATACTGACAATTTTATATGGTTCAACCTAATGTATTCTCTTCCACTGAATTGGCACTCACTTGGTCCCACTTTATAGTACTTCCCATTATTAGAGTTTAAGTTACCTTGTTTCTTTCTTTCTTGGCTTTCCCTGTGTCTCCCACCCCTACTCCCACCAAATATAAGTACCAAGAGAGTAAGAAAGATACTGTCTTATCTTCACTGTATCCATAGCTCCTAGCAACTGTAGGTCCTTGATATTTGTTTAACGACAAATAAATACCCCAGGGTTTGGGCATTAAACAGATTTTTTTTTAAAGATTTTATTTATTTACTTGTCAGAGAGAGAGAGAGAGAAAGAAAGAGGAAGGGAGAGAGGCAGGCAGAGGGAGAAGCAGACTCCCCGCTGAGCAGGGAACCAGACATGGAACTCAATCCCAGGACCCTGGGATCATGACCTCAGCTGAAGGCAGACACTTAACCGACTGAGCCACCCAGGGATTCCAGGCATTAAACAGATTTTATCTAGCTGTGGGATTGGGTGAGTCTTTCCAGGTCTCACTGAGCTCCAAAAGCTAAGTTGTGGGATATATGAGGTCAGTGGTTCCCAAAGCTGGCCGCTCACCAGAATGGCCTTGGGAGAGTGTTAAAAATACAGATTCCAAGGCCCACTCCAGACCAAGGGAATCACAGTAGTGGGGAGGGGCCCAGAAACCTCAGGTATCTTTGCCTCCCAAGATGACTCTTACATAGCCCCTGAACAGCTGTCTGCCTGCACTTGGGTACCGCCAGACCCCAGAGAGTCACGGAGAGAGGCCTGCATCTGCCTTGCTCACTGCCCGGTTCCCGGCACGTTGCACAACGTCTAACGCGCGGCAGACAGCAACAATCAATTGTTGAAGGCATGTTGGAGGGCTTTCCTGTTTCTGAGGGGCATCTTAAGCTGCCAAGGCCCATTAGGTTAGCTGAAAGAGGTCTTACGTGGATTGACCCTGAGAGTTTTTGAAGGTTTCCTTGGGCTCCCAAACTCAAGATGCTCGTATATTTGTGATATTTGTTTAACGACATGTAACACACCACATGTCATTGGTCAGTCGCACCTCTCTGAGCCTTAGATTCCTCTGTGAAATAAGGGTATTGGGTTAAAAAAAGACCACTAGGGTCCAATAGGACTTTACCTTGCTTTCCTTAATGACTGTCCTACTTACTAACTGTGTGACTTTGGGCAAGTGACTTACCTCTTGCTAAAGCATCTGTAGCCCCATTCTCTCAGCCCTCACTGCAGGATTGTAAGCACCACCCCCTCACTACCCCCCTCTCCCCCTGCCCCAGCAGAAACCTTGCCCATTCCATGGCAGCTATCCATAATACTTAGTGCTTGGCATGTACTCGTCAGTCAGGAAATCATTCTTCGGATGAATGATAGAGACTTTTAAAAAATGCAACAAGTAGGTAGAAGCTAGCTTACTTAGTTAGAAATTGTATATATCATCCTGAACTCATGGCACTCCTAGTGGAATTAAGATATATTAAGATATAATGATTAAAGTGTAAAGTCAGTGGTTTTTAGTATTTCACAGAGTTGCACAACCATCACCACTATCTAATTCCAGAACATTTCCACCACCCCCCCCCCGCAATAACCCATGTCCATTAGCTGTCATTTTCCCTTTACTCCCGCAGCCCCTGGCAAACACTAATCTACTTTCTGTCTTTATGGTTTGCCTCTTCTGGATGCGTCGTATGAATAGAAATGTACTATATTTTTGGCCTTTTGTGTCTGGCTTCTTTCACTTACTGTAATGTTTTCAAGGTTCATTCTTGCTGTGGCATGCATCAGTGTTCCACCCCTTTTTATGGTAAATAATATTCCACTATATTGATATACCACATTGAATGTATCCATTTATCAGTTGAGAGACATTTGGGTTGTTTCCACTTTTTCTCAATTAGGAATAACAGTACTATGACCATTTGTGTACAAGTTTTTATGAGGACCTAAGTTTTCAGTTCTCTTGGGTATACACCTAGGAGTAGTCTTATGACTACCACTCTGACTTTTTGAGTAACTGTCAAAACTGTCAAAAAACTGTTATCCAAAGTAGCTGCTCCGTTTTGCAATCCCATCAATGGTGTCTGAGGGTTTCAGTTTCTCCCCATCCTCTCCGATGTTCCTGTTGTCTGTCTTATTTTCACTGTCCCAGTAGATGAGAAGTGCTATCTCTTTGCGGGTTTGATTTGCATTTCTCTAATGACAAAAGATGTTGAGCATCTTTTCATGTGCTTATTGGCCATTTGTATATTTTCTTTGGAGAAATGTTACTGAAATCCTTGGCCTATTTTTTTCCTCAAGATTTTAAAACTTTGATTTGGCAGTGTGGTGTATGGTTTATCTGGCTCTGGAGGCTTGACTTCATTTAAGACAACTCAGTACTCTCAGATAGTCTTTTTCTACTAATCTGAGCTTTAATTGTTCACCTTCAAAATCTTTATTTTCCTATATAGGCCAGACTGCGCTCTTTGATGGAGCAATCAGGAGTAAAACACTCTGCCTTTTGTGGGCTGCTTGTTAACATTTCTACACCTTCACAAACCAGTGCTTTACCTTTTCTTATTCATCTTCTTTCATAAACGTTAGCTCATCATCAGCCTTTTCTGCCCCCCCTTCACCTATTTCTAAATTGGATTTTTGTCTTTTGATTGTTGAGTTGTAAGAGTTTTTCATATAATCTAGATGCTGGCCTCATATCAGATACATGATTTGCAAACACTATCTCCCATTCCATGGATTGCCCTCCTACTTTCTTGCTTGGTGTCCTTTGAAGCATAAAAGTGTTAAATTTTGATGAAGTCCAGTTTATCTATGTTTAATAATTGTTTGCGTTTTTGTCCCTAAGAAACAATTGCCTTATCTGAGGTTACGAAGATTCACTCCTATCTTTTTTTCTAAGACTCTTAAGTCTTTAGCTCTTACATTTGGGTCTATGATCCATTTTGAGTTAGTATATCTATATGGTGGGGGCACCTGTCTGGCTCAGTCAGCAGAGCATGCCACTCTTGATCTCAGGGTCCTGAGTTCAAGTCCCACATAGAGCATAGAGCTTACTTAAAAATAAATAAATAAACACATAAGATTAAAAATAATTTTTTTAAAATTCTATATGGTATGAAGTAGAGCCATCTTTTTTCTTCTACCTTTTTTGTTTTTATTTTTTTGGGGGGGGAGACAAGAGAGAGAAAGAGAGAGAGAAAGAATGGTGGGAAGGGGCAGAGGGAGAGGGAGAGAGGGAATCTTAGGCAGGCTCCATGCCCAGCGAGGAGCCTGATGTGGGGCTCAATCTCAGGACCCTGATATCATGACCTGAGCCAGAATCAAGAGTCAGACGCTTATCTGACTGAGCCATCCAGGCGCCCTGAGCCATCTTTCCTTTTATTTATTTATTTATTTATTTAAAGATTTTATTTATTTATTTGTCAGAGAGAGCACAAGCAGGAGGACAGGCAGGCAGGCAGGCAGGCAGAGGGAGAAGCAGGCTCCCTGCTGAACAAGGAGCCTGACGCGGGACTCCATCCCAGGACCCTGGGATCATGACCTGAGCCGAAGGCAGGCACTTAACCAACTGAGCCACCCAGGTGTCCCTCATCTTTCCTTTTAAAAAATCTTTCTCTATAGTGAAATGTAGCACACATATAGAAAAGTGCACAAAATAAAAATGTATAGCTAAATAGATTACCATAACATGAACATACTGTAACCAATATCCAGGTCAGGAGATAGAACACTGTTAGCATTCCAGAAGATCCCCTTGTGCTGCTTCCCAATCAATATCCTTCCGTCCCCATGAAGTTCCTGCTACCCGTTAAGGTAACCTCCTGTTTGCTTTTCTTAGTTTTACTACCTAAATAAACATCCCCAACCATATGGTTTCACTTTGCTGATTTTTGAAGTTCATATCAGCAGAACTGTACCATCTCTGGCTTTTACTCAACATTATTTTTTTGAGATTCATTCAAGTTTTGCAAGTACCTGTAGCTCATTCATGTTTATTGCTGTATTGTGTTACTTTGCGTGAACATACCATAATATTCTATTTTTGATGGTCACTGGAATTGTTAACAGTTTGGAGCTTTTATAAAGACTGATGTTATGAACATTATTTTTCTTGTCTCTTGGTGCACTGTGCATGCACATGTATTGAGTATATACCTTGGAGTGGAATTATTAGACACGTGTATATTTGACCCATGCAGAGAATGACAAACCTTTTTCCAAGGTGATTATCAGTTTCAGCTCTCACCAGCTGTAAAAAAGAGTCCTTGTTCCACACTCCCCCCTCACCAATACTTTTTATTGTCAGTTTGTTTGATTATAGCCATCTTGGGGGGTGTTTAGTAGTATCTCATTGTGGTTTTAATTTGCTTTCCTCTGATGACTAATGAGGTTGAGCACCTTTTCATATGTTTATTGCTCATTTGTGTATTTCTTTGGAGGAGTGCCTATTCTAGTGTTTAGCCCATTGAAAAAAATTTCGTTCTCTTTTACTTTACTATGTAATTTCTAAGAATTTTACAATATATTCTGGATGTGAGTCCTCTGTCAATAATATGTATTGCAAATATCTTCTTTCATTCTGTGGCTTGTTTTTTCAATCTCTTAATGTTGTCTTTTTGATGAACAGAAAATCTTATTTATAATATAATCTAACGTAATGATCTTTTCTCTTTATGATCAGAACTTATATGTCTAGTTTAGGAAGTCTTCCCCTATCCTAAGGTCACGTACATATCCTTTTATATTCTTAGAGATTTTATTATTTGCAATTTATTTATTTATTTATTTTTATTTATTTATTTTTTTAAGTAGGCTCCACACCCAGCGTGAAGCCTGATGCAGAGCCCAATGTAGGCTTGAACTCACGACCCTGAGATCAAGAACTAAGCGAGATCAAGAGTTGGATGCTTGGGGTGCCTTGGTGGCTCAGTTGTTGGTCAGCTCAGGTCATGATCCCAGGGTCCTGGGATCCAGCCCCATGTTGAGCTCCCTCCTCAGCGGGGAGTCTGCTTCTCCCTCTTCCTCTGTCCCTACCCCTGCTCCTGCTCTGTCAAATAAATAAAATCTTAAAAAAAAAAAAAGTTGGATGCTTTACTGACTGAACCATCCAGGTGCCCCTATTATTTGCCTGATACATTCAGATCTACAATCTACCTGGATTTTTGTGTATGATGTGGGTAAGGGTTAAGTTTAATTTCTTAAAATAATGATATCCAATCATCCTGGCACAACTTATTGCAAACACCTTTCTTTCCCAACTGTCCTGAAATGCCTACGGTGTTAAAGTTGTTGTTTATTAACCTTTGGTCTATGTCTGAGCTGTTTATTATTTCATTGATCTCTTTGTCTCTCCTATACATTTCCGCTGGGGTGGAGGAGCAGTGTCAGAATTTTGATTGAGATGATGCTAAATATATAGATTAGGGAGAATTTACAACTTCACCATATTAGTTGTACTAGCCCATGAGCATGCTACATTCCTCCATTTATTTAGATCATCTTTGACTTCTCTCAAAAATATTTTAAGTTTTCTGTGTAGGAGCACCTGGGTAGCTCAGTCAGTTAAGCATCAGACTCTTGATTTTGGCTCAGGTCAGGATCTTAGGGTTGTGAGATTGAGCCCCACATTGGGCTCTGCACTCAGGGTGGAGTCTGCTTGGGATTCTCTCTCTCCCTCTGCCCCTCCCCCTGCTTGCTCTCTCTCTAAAAATAAATAAATAAAATCTTTAAAAAAATAAAGTTTTCTGTGTAGAGGTTTTATACATATTTTATTGAATTTGCTCTTAGATATTAGATGTTTTTAGTTTTTATATTAAGTGGTATTTTAAATATTTCATTTTCTAAATCTTTCTGGTTTTTTGGTTTATAAAAAAAGTTGATTTTTGGTGGACATTAACCCTATTTCTGGTTATTTTGCTAAACTTGCTTACTAATGCTAATTTTGTGTATATTAAAATATGTCTTATGAAAATAATGATGCTTTTATATCTTATTTTCTAAAACCTATACATATCTTTTTTTTTTTCTTAAAGATTTTATTTATTTATTTGTCAGAGAGAGAGCACAGAAGCAGGCTCCCCCACTGAGCAAGAAGCCTGATGTGGAACTCAATTCCAGGACCCTGGGATCATGACTTGAGCTGAAGGCGGGTGCTTAACCGACTGAGCCACCCAGGTGTCCCATAAAACCTACATATCTTTTGAGGGATGAACAATTTTTATTTGGCTCAGATCAGGGGTCTATGAGTCTTGAAGACCTCTCTTCGTTTGTTGGTTTTCTTCTCCGTGTTCTCCTTGGCTTGTTGGAGTGACTCCTCCATGTAGTGAATCTTGGTCTCATTCTACTTCTTGTTCTCCAGGGTGGCTGTCAACATCTGGTACTTCTGGCCAGCCTCATAAGTCAGGTGCCTCAAGTAGACAAACTTACTTGTGGGCTTCAGACACACAAATCTGAGGAGAAATAATCACTTGCTCTTTCTTCTTAAATATCTTGAGGTGCTCTAAAGTGGCCTAGCAATGCTTGATCTTGCAGGGTAGCATGCATCACACATTCTACCTGAAGATGTGCTTGGAGACCCAGAAATGGTAGGGACCATGGGATGAGTTGGTGTCTGTGTGCTTGTGGAAGAATTCCAAAGCCTGGTACCTCTAGTTAATTCTGTAGAAGTTGGCAGAAATGTTGTTATCCTTATAGTACATGACCACCACTTTCCACTACCTGCCTGGTCACTCTGGCCTCCAGGTGACCCTATAGATGGTGTTAACCATTGATTACCAGGACTGTCCCTCTGCTAACTTTGGCAGCTGCTTTGGAAAATTAATCCCCATGCTTTAAAATTGTTTTTCTTGTCTTATTGCACTAGCTGGAACCCTAGTGCAATGTTGAAAAGTTGTGGTGAGAACAGACATTTCTTGTTTCCAGTGTTAGGGGGAAATTTGTCAACATTTTGCCATTGCAAAAGATGTTTTCTGTAGGGTTTTCAGAAATACCTTTTATCAAATTAAAGAAGTCTCCTTCTATTCATAGTTTACTAAGGAATTTTCTTCATGAATAGTTATACAATTTTATAACATTCTTTTTCTTACTCCTTTGGAATGATTTATTTCCTTCTTTCTGGTAATATGGTGAATTACATTTGTTGATTTCCATGTCAAATTATCCAACTTATTTATGATCTATTCTTGCTATATCCTGTTGAATTTGTTTTGCTATTATTTTTTAATAGACTTTATTTTTTAGAGCAGTTTTAGGTTCACAGCAAAATTGAGAGGATGGTACAGAATTTCTCATATACTCGCTACCTCCACCCATGTATAGTCTTGTCCATTATCAACATCCCTTACCAGAGTAGTCTGTTTGTTAAAACTTATGAATCTACACTGACACATCATTATCACCCAGGATTCATAGAGTACATTAGGATTCACTCTAGGTGTTGTAAATTCTATGGGGTTAGACAAATTTATAATGAAGTATCCATCATTAGAGCATCATACAGAATAGTTTTACTACCTTAAAAATTTTTTGTGCTTTGCCTATCCATCCCTCTCTCTACTAACCTCTGGCAAACACTGATCTTTTTACTGTCTCCACAGTTTTGCCTTTTCCAGAATGTCATATAGTTGGAATCATAGAATATGTAGCCTTTCAGATTGGCTTCTTTCACTTAGTAATATGCATTTAATATTCCTCCATATCTTTTCAAGCTTGATAGCTCATTTCTTTTTAGTGCTGAGTAATATCCCATTGCGCAGATATATAACAGTTTACTTATGCATTCACCTACTAAAGGACATCTTGGTTGCCTAAAAGTTTTGGCAACTATGAATAAAGCTTCTATAAACACCCGTGTGCAGATTTTTGTGTGGACATAAATTTTCAAGTCCTTTGGGTAAATATCAAGAAGTGTGATTACTGGATCATATATTAAGAGTTGAGAAACCACCAAACTGTCTTCTAAGAGTGGCCATACCATTTTACATTCCCATTCCTGTTGCTGTACATTTTTGCCAGCATTTGGTGTCAGTGTTTTGGATTTTTAAGCCCCATTGTTTTACGCAGTCAACTTTTATATACCTACATATTTTCTTCCCTTTTCATTCTTCTTCATACCTTTATGCCTCTCTGAGCTTATACTGGGGCATCATTTTCCTTCTGCTTAAAGAATACCCTTTAATATGGGTTGACTGTCAAAAATCTCTCCATTTCTTTTTCTTTCTTTCTCTTTCCTTTTTTTGGGAATGTCTTTTCTTTCATTCTTTGGCCTTAGGAGTATGTTTTACCCACAAGTGGGGAAAGTGTAAAGTGTCAGAGAGCTAACCCAGGAACAATCCTCAACCACTGAGGGATGGAGTTGATGGAATAGATACCTCCAGCTTCCTCCCCACTCATTGAGATAATTCTGAGGTGTGTCCCCCCGACAGTCTGTCAGATGGTCCCCAGTGGGATTGCATTCCAATTGCCCACAGTGTTAAAACATGCATCAGCCCATCTTTCATTAAGCTTCTTCCCATTCCTGTCTCATTTCTCCATTCATTTGTTTTCAAAGGGAGAATGAGTTCAAATTATTAGAAGAGAACCCTCCTTCCTCCAGTCTTTTCTAGGCTTGTATTGTACTTTGATACTTCAAAGAGGTTCTGCTTGAACACCGCTTATCTCCATTCTCTATCTGTATTCCCTCCTCCTCTGTCTTTGTGATGGGCTTGCACAACTCCATGCCTTCATTCTTGTTTTTCTCTGTGTAAAGAGTGACCCACCAAAGTGTTAGGGATCTAGAAGAGGAAAATTCTCCCTAACAAGTCAGCCTGGGACAACAAAAAGCTTGCAATTCCAAAATGGTCATCAAAGACCAAATGTTTAGTTTGAATGGGCTGCCTAGAGTGAGAAGACTGGCCTTCAACCAGGAGAGAAAGTCTCAGGACTTGGAAACTAGGAGTGGATAAATCAAGGAAACAGGGTAGAAACACAATGAAAAGACGAAGAAAAACAGATTTGGAAGAAAGAAGCAATGGATGGGTGTGGTGTGGAGTTTGTTCAGGGGCAAATATAAAATAAGTAAGTTTAAGCTAGATATTCTATTTGCCCTGAACATTCTTGAAAGCTCAGCTTAAATGACTTTTCTTAATTGTCTTGGCTTGAATCACTTCCTCTGTTAACTTCCATAGCACTCTTACTGCATTTATCATATCACATTTTTCCTATGGCTTTGAATAAACTGTTCCTTTTAAATTATTAACTAGATGGCAGCTGTGGTATAGTGGAAAGAGCAGTGTAATCAGAGTTAGATGACCTGGGTTTCAGTCTCAGCTTCAACACTTAACTAAAGTGCTTGAGCCTCAGTGTTCTCATCTATATAATGGGGATTATATTAATTACCCCATAGCATGATTTGGGTATCAAAAGACATAGGTATATCAAGTGGCACATAGTGAGCACTGATGAGCCTTACCTTTTACATTTACATTTACATTTACATTACCTTACATTTGCTGAGCCTACCGAGTGTTATGAACTGTTCCAGGTGCTTGACAAACATTATCTTATTTAGACTTCACCATAACCCTATGTAGATCTGTAATTATGGAATATTTTACAAATGAGAAAAAAGACATTATGATAGGCTAAATAATTTAATCAAGGGCACACAGTTAAGTAGCAGAAACAGGACAGAAATCCAGTTCTGTCTGGCTTTAAAACTAGCAGTGTCCATTGGTCTACCCTGCTTCCCTATGGCTTTGGAGGACTAAATACCAGCCTTGAAATCACTTTTTAGTCTAAACTAATCTGGGCCAATTTTGGAGCTGGTGACCTACAAAACTGTCCCATTATCTGTCTCAAGGGGGTACCTACTCCATCCCGATTTATAAATAAATGTTCATATATTTTGCTCAGAAGAACTTCCTAAGCAAAAGTGTGTGTACATATGTAATGCATTAACAGAAGAAAAGAGATATTTAACATTAAGAACGTTTCCCAGGACCCCTGATTTAACAAACATCCACACAAACTGGAGAAGCAGCTTAGTTTTCACTCTGCCTTGAAAGGGGTACTTGGTTTTTTTGAAGGAGCCATGGAAGCCTTTGAGAAGAAAGCTATGAACTGGTTCCCTGGAAAAAAGGAGTTCCTTAGAAAAAAGATCCATTCAAAAATTTGCCGTTTTGATCCCACTGATCATGAGTTGAAGAACGCCTTTATAGAAGAGATATATCATCTTTCATTTAAAAGTAGTTTAAAAACCCCATGAATCATTTAAATCAGGAAATTAGTGGAAATTTCCACATTTGGTCTTTGTGCGGTTATATGATGGTGTTGCTGGGGACATGGGGGAGAGTAAGGTGATTAAAGAAGTTGCTGCAAAGTCAGCTCTCTGATCCTACTATAGGACCTTCTGGAAAGGTCCTTACATAACTACCTTACTTCTCCAATAAAAGGCTGTGTATTTCTCGCCCCTTAACTGATTTTGCACTTCCACTTTAAATATAACTGCGGATGAAGGGCAAGAAACAACAACAAAAACCCCCTAAAGATCCGCAGAATAATTAGGGCTGCCCCAGGGAAATCAGAGCGAGAAGCGCAGGAGCCCCTCTTCCTTCCCACCTCCCCGGGGACACACACTTAGCCTCCCTCCCAGACTTCTTCCCCGCCCCAGCGGGCTTCCCTCCGCCTCCTCCTTCCCTAACACGTGCTCTCCGGAACACTCACTCGGGAGCTATCCCACCCCCCGGGGGGCTGGGCTCGGGGCCGAACGGACCAATCCGCACGCGCCTTACAGCGCCGTGGCCCGACAACGTTGAGCCGCCCAATCGAAAGGGCCTTACCGCCCGTTTCCCGGAGCCCCGCCCCCTCGCAGCCGTGCCCCCGCCCGCCGGTCTCCTCCCTCCTTCTCCTCCTCCCGTTCGCCCCTCCCCCGCCGCTCGGGAGCGGAGCCTGCGAGACGGAGAAACTGGGGCAGAAGTGAAGATGGCGGCGGCGGTGCTGGCGGCGGCGGCGGCTTCTCGCCAGTGACGCGCGGTGCGGGCTCATCTCCCTCCCCACCTCCCTAGTCCGGACCCCGTCCGCCGCCGGGACCACACCGTCCCCGCAGCCCGCCCCTCTCCTCCCTCCCCAGTCGCCCCCTCTCCCGACGCCCGGCCGCCGCTGGCGGCGGCGCGCCCCGGGTCCGGCCGCCGGCCTCGCACTCCTGCGCGCTGTCGCCGGGGGGAGCGGGTGGCGTGTTGATCCGCCCCTGCCCGCCCCGCCGGACCGCCGGGCCGCGGACACACGCCCGGCAGGGAGGCGGCGGCTGCCCCTGCGCATTTGCTTCCCTCCATTTGGGGACTGGGAGGCGGCGGCGGCGGCAGTGGGTTTTGAGGAGGGGAAGGGGGTTCGGGGGGGGTGGGCGAGAGCGGGAGGGGGCCGTCCTCGGGAGGAGGACGAGAAGGAAGCACCATGACGTCCATCCATTTCGTGGTTCACCCGCTGCCGGGCACCGAGGACCAGCTCAATGACAGGTAATAGGGCCGGCGGGCGGGCGGGCGGGCGGGGGGAGGGGCGCCTCCCCGCCCTCCCCTCCCCCATGGGGCCGCGCCGGGGCGGGCGCCCGTGTTTACGCGCCGGCCGGCCAGCGCGGGGGGGGGGGGCCCCACTGCCCCCGGCCAGGCCCCCCCCCCGGCCCACCCCCGGGGGCCGCGGGGGGGGGGGGGGGGGGGGGGGGGGGGGACCCGGGCCGGGGGGGGGGGGGCGGGCTGTAATTACCACCCGGCCCAGGCCCGAGGAATCCATATTAGTCAAAGTTGAATTGAGACAGACAATGCGGATGGGGGATGGTGGAGGTAAAAAGAGAGGGAAGAGGAGAAGCGGGGCGAGGGGCCCCGGGGTAGACCGGGCTGGCCCGGGCCCCCGGGAGCTGTGTCCGGTGGGGTGGTCTGGACCTGCCAAGCCTGGAGATCCCAGGGGAGGGGGAGGCTGATTCCTGGCAGATCGCGTTGGGTGGGGGGGGGGGGAAGCGCCATGATTATTGTTATTATTATTAAATTTGAGCTCCTGCAGTGAGGTTTGCCTGCCTGGGAGGGGATGAATTCAGGCGGGGGTGGGGAAGTGGATTGGATTCCCTTTGCTCTCCTTCCGAAACAGGGCTGGTAAGCTCCTTCTCCCAGCCCTTATGGTGGGAGCTTTTTTGTTTCCTTTTTTATTCTAATGATAGTGTTTTCCTGAGTTGTAATTTGACAGCTGAAAACCGTGCGTAGAGTCAAAGGAAAACTCTTACGTTTGCAGTTCGCAATGCTGCTTTCTTAACAAGCTGTAAATTTCTGGGATGGGTTTGCTATGGGCGGAGGAGGAATTATTATTTTTTTTTTTTTTGTCTTTAATAAGAAGGCTATTTTGGCTGTGGATTCCTCCCTTTGCCTCCTCCACCGTTCCCTGCCAGTTTAGGATATTGAATTGCAGGGCCGCATGCTCTCGGAACTAAGATAAAGCAGGAAAAGTTCCTTCACTGTTGCAAAACAGACTCGGAGAAGGTTGAGGGAGGCCTCCATTAAAGTAAGTCTTAGAATTTAGGACTCCGATCTAATGATGGGCTGAATATTTACGGGGCCAGAAAGTGGGGCATTTTAAGCCTCCCTCTCCCCCAGTGATATAGCTGCTTTCTATTTCTTTTGAGTATAAATGGCCATCGGGACCCAAGTTTAGAAGTTAGATACGATTTTTGCTAAGTGACCGGGTGACATAAGTTGCATGACGCCGTTTGTCATGCGCTTCCCGGAGGGAGGAAGAGGCCTAACTTGCTGCTAAGATAATTGGCCTCGGTCTCCGAGTATCTTAACCGCCTCAGGTGGGGCGGACAGCTTCTCAATCCGAAAGCTGGCCGCTTGGTTTGTGGCAGTGGGTTCAGATTTGTCTAATCTTTGCTGTAGCTATATTGTATTTAACATGTTCGTGAAACTTTTGAAATAACTTTCTGAAAATACTGAAATAAGTTTTGTCATTTATTTTAACATTTTGTTAGGTGATCCTTACTCTGATTTTTATCTCATTAGAGATCGAGATCTCTGAGATTTAATAAGGTTTTTGTTTTGTTTTGTTTTTGTAAATTTTGGAACTAGGCTATTAGTGAGGATAGCTCTACTGTCATTCATAGAACCAAGTTGGTAGTGCTTGTAGTGTAACTTACAAAATTGCACCAGGCAGGAGAGAGGTGGCCATGTTTTCTATATTAGTCCTACTTTATATATACCAAGAATCCTGACTAGCTTACTCAGTTGCCTGTGTATGCCAAAACCTATTTTGCCAGTTGTCTTGGGCACTTTGATTCATTTTTGAACATTCCTTTTACTTCAGCTAGTCTGGGGAATTTACAAGAAATGTATCCTTTTTTAAGCTACCTTTTTTTCATTCCTAATGTAAACAAGTAATCAGTTTTGGTTTTGATTCCTGTGGTGTCAGTACACAATATTAAGAATATTTAAACCATCATGAGTTTTTATGAAACAGAAGTGGATCTGATTCATATTATAAAATGTGTGTATCGAGGTGGCAGATATTTGAGAAAATAGAAAGTACTGTAGGTAAAATTTTGGGGACATACAGTTGAGCTGGTAGCAGTAAAGAATGGTCTGTTGAGATTTGTGAGGACAGCATTTGAGACAGCCATGCACCCTGTTTTGATGTAGCTGACTTATGGTGGAGCTGTTCTGTGTCTCCCCTTCAAAGGGAAAGATCCTTTTTGCATACCTCATTGCAGAGTTACAGGCTCAACCTATTGCTGCATTGCTTGACAAAAATCTGTTTATAAAACAGACTGGCTTTCTGGAGCCTTTTAAATGGAACAAGAAGCCCAGAATATTTTCATCTTCAGATAAAAACTTTACCAAGATTTAGTAAGTTTTGGTAATCGAAAAGGGTGTGCCACTGTAGCTTGACTTTTATACGAGAAATGTGTCTGTGCCAGGAATGAAATGATAAATGATATTTTTGGATGAAAAATGGTGTAAATAAGTAGACTTTATTCTTTACATGAAAAGCAGTAAGATTGGACAGGCAGTATGGTATTGCAAATAAATTGGTGAGTTAAAGAAAATATAGGGGGCCTCAAAACATCAATATTTTCTTCTCCAAATAAGTTTTCTTTTTATAGTCACATCCTGGGGCGCCTGGGTGGCTCAGTTGTTAGGCGTCTGCCTTCAGCTCGGGTCATGGTTCCAGGGTCCTGGGATCGAGCCCCGCATCGGGCTCCCTGCTCTGCGGGAAGCCTGCTTCTCCCTCTCCCAGTCCCCCTGCTTGTGTTCCCTCTCTTGCTGTCTCTCTCTCTGTCAAATAAATAAAATCTTAAAAATAAAATAGCCACATCCTGTTAAAAGTCAGATATTTTGTTGAGTGTAATGGTGTGATGTGTCAAATATCTAAAATATACTCAGTGTGAAAAAAGTTTGTGTTTTTTTTCTTTGTGTTTTCAGACTTGCTAATTCTGTAATAATCTTTGTATATTGGGTTAGAATCTTTAATCATTGCCCTGGGAGACCAAATAATGAATGCAGTTGATGAATATAGGTGGGGGTGGCTAGGGCAGAGGAGAGGAATTCAGAGAGCCTAGGATGTTGGTTGTGGCTTCCCAGAGTGATTAAAAGGTCCTTAGTGCTGAGTGGCTGGCCTTATGCAAATATTCACTGTGTTGAATTGAAACCATCCCTGCTCAGATACTTTTGTGACATTTTGATTTTCTTTCTAGTGAATTTCTTGAGTTAGTACTATGTTCCTGCTTGAATCATTGTCTCAGAGAAACAGCAAAAGGATATCAAGAACATGGGAAGAGCTGGAAGTGCCTACTCACTAAGATCTGGAAAGTGCCAAAGAAGTCCTGTAGACCAGTCTTTTCACTAATGAGTCGAAAAAAACAGGCCCGGAGCTTTGTGGAATTTATCCAGGGGTACACAGTGAGCTACTGACAGATGAGGTCCACATGATGGTCTCCCCCCGCCCCGCCCCGGTCCAGGTCTCTTTCTACTGTTCCACATGGCCTGTGTTCGGAGATTTCCTTGCCTTTTGAGGCATGGCAGCCTTAGATCAGCCACCTGTCTTAGAGTTTTGATTTCTTCTTCCCCTCACCTCCTCCTTCCACTTAGGCCTTTTGTCAGGGGCCTGACCCTCTTAACCCTTTCCTAGAACTGGCCTAAGAGAGGCCTTTTTAAGGTGATGTGGGTATGCTGTGACTTGTCCCTGTCCTGAATTATTCCTCATGGTGCAGGTTGGTTACAATAGGAACCAGGTCTCACTGTTTGTCTATATGTGGAATTTTCCCGTGAGCTTTGCTTTTTGGCATTGTAATGTGTTGTGCAATCAAACAGTCTGGGTTGAGATTGTCGTATCAAAAGGTTTTTTCTCTAAGGAGCTTCCCCTTTAGGTACTGTAAGGCTACCAGGTAAGATAATATAGAGAGGAGTTAGAAATTTTGAATATCTAAATCTGGGTTTGTCTCAGTCCTGCTACTTACTATGTGCTGGTAGGCGAGTCATTTAACCACTTAGAGCCTTACTCCCTTGTCTTCCCCCTGCTCCCCCTCCCCATCTCTAAATCAGGCGTAGTACCCATCTCAAGGTTGGTAGGGAACAACTTGAGATACTGGGTAGGAAAACACAAATATTATAATGTGGGTAATGTGGAAAATATGAAGAGGTGGTTACTTTTGACTGCTTTTATGTGGTGTCTGATTTTCAAATCAAAAAGCAGGAAATCAAAGAGATTGCTCTAGAATATCCTTACCATTGAGTGCAGAATCCATACTTAGTCTTAGATCAGTGGTTCTCAACTGGGTGCAGTTTTGTGTCGTGTCTCCCCCCGCCCCCGGGTATATTTGGCAGTGTTTGGAGATACTTTTTTGATTGTCACAGTGGGAGCATTGCTACTGGCCTCTAGTGGATAGAGGCCAGGGAAGCTGCTAAACGTCCTACAATGCATAGTACAGCTCCCACACGAAAAGAATTATCCTGTCCAAAATTCTAGTTGTGCTGGGGTTGAGAAACTCTGTCCTAGCTTATCTTGAATATATACAGATGTAAAAATAAATGTAAATGACTTTTATGAAGAAAAATTCCAGCAATATAAGTTGTTAGTTTCATAATGTGACTATTTAACATTAAAATTAAAAAGTCAGTTCCTTGGCAACACTAGCTACATTTCAAGTGCTCTGTAGCCACATGTAGTTAGTGGCCACCATATAGGACAGTGCACATAACATGTCAGTGCCGTCACTGAAAGTTCTGTTGGACAACAATGAAAGTGCTTTTTTGCACAGGGCATGGCATTCAGTAAGTGGTCCTGATTTTTATTAGGAACTGTTGGGTTTTAAAGATTCAGGGATGATATCCTTGCCCTCTAAGTAGGCGCCTGAACACATGCCAGGGATTACATGGAGCTGAACCAAGGTTGTGGTGGGTAGATGTTATAATAGTGGAAAGCTGCCTGAAATTTCAGTATGCTACACCAAAAAACACAAGTATTAGTCTTTGTGGGATAGAGACTCACATCACCAAACCAGAGGGAAATCTCACTGATTATTGAGATTGTTACCCAGGCACAGTAATACTAGAGGACTGTACTGGAAAGGTACAGGCAAGTTTAACTGAAATGACTAAATGAAGCTGATTAAGGAAAGTAAAAGCTTAAAGACAGGGTATGAAATAGCCAAACAAAAAATTGAAAATCAAAACAAAGCATATCAGTTTTATAAATCAAGAAATCAGGGACTAAATTATAGGCTTAGGAGTGAACACTTGTGAAGGAAATTACGCAGTACACGGAAGTGCAACTAGGAATAATGGGGTGAATTTTAAGAAAGATAAGGATTTTTCCCTAGCAGTTAGGTTATTTAGGAACTGATCTCTAAAGGAAAGTGGAATCACTGAAGGCTGCGTCAGATTGCACTGCAGTAGGGGCGCCGGGCTGGCTCAGTCGGTGGAGCATGCGACAGTTGATGTCTGGATTAGAAGTTGGAGCCTCACGTTGGGTATAGAGAGTACTTAAAAAAATAAAATCTTTAAAAAATAATTACACTTCAGTAGCTCCTATGGGGTGTATTGAAGGAAGCAGTATTATGTTGCGGGAGAATGTACTTGCGTCTTCTTTCCCCCACTTTTATCGTATCTACTTCTAATTAAGAAAACAAACTCCATTTGTGGTCTCTTTTTCTGTCATTTTGCCACCTTGGCGTTCTGAGCAAATGAAAACAGGCTCTCCTAGCTCACTGTGATTATGAATTGTTGGTTTTTTTTTCTAATTTTATGTATCTATTTGACAGAGAGACAGCGAGAGAGGGAACACAAACAAAAGGGGGGTGGGAGAGGGAGAAGCAGGCTTCCCGCCGAGCAGGGAGCCCGACGCGGGGCTCAATCCCAGGACCCTGGGATCATGACCTGAGCCGAAGGCAGACGCTTAACAACTGAGCCACCCAGGCACCCCAGAATGTTTTTTATAACAAGCAATTTTTAGGGGCGCCTGGGTGGCTCAGTTGTTAAACCTCTGCCTTCGGCTCAGGTCGTGATCCCAGGGTCCTGGGATCGAGCCCTGCGTTGGGCTCCCTGTTCGGCGGGAAGCCTGCTTCTCCCTCTCCCACTCCCTGTGCTTGTGTTTCCTCTTTTGCTGTGTCTCTCTCTGTCAAATAAATAAAATCTTTAAAAAAAAAAAAAACGTTCTTGGAAAAGATCTGGAAAATACAGAAGATCAATTTGAAAAGTTTAATAGTGCGACCACTGTTAACATTTTGTGGCTTTCTAGTCTCTTTCTGTACCTGGATATTTTTGTTTGTTTTTATAATAGTTGTGATCATCCTGGGTATAGTTTTATATCCTTGAAACTTCTCTTGACTTTTATATGTTACAGTATTTTCATGCGAAATAGCTATTTATAAGAAATCTATATTTTTCTTGACAGCAAATTTATGTGTTAATTTAAAAAATTTGTATATATAAAGTGATGATATTTTAGAATCCATTAGTATTGATGGTATTCTAGATTGCATATAGAGATATAACAGTGTCCAGTGTAGGAAGCAGTGTGGACTAAATGAATGGATAGATTTTTATTTCCTTTCCCCATCAGTTCAGCCTCCATTTTTTTGTGATCCAGAAGAAAAAGTGTTGAGAACCTACCATTTCAAGAAATTAGCTCTGCTCCAGCATGAATCTGCTGTTTCCAAATACAGGTGACAAGGTGTTCCAGATCTTTATGTGAACTCAGATACTAGGTCTTCCTCACAGCTGATCTGAAACTCCAGAGATGGCCTTTGTGTGAGTGGCTCCCACACCCTCTTACTTAGGGGTATGGTGGAGATTCGTCTGAGATTTTCTCTGACAGTCTGCTTGCTATGATGTGGGAAGTGGAGGATGATGGGTGGCTTAAACCTTAAGGAAGAAAAGGCCAGATTTGAGATTAGGAAGTTAATGTGAGGAAAGTTAAGAAAGCAGAGACAGGGACGCCTGGGTCGCTCAGTTGGTTGAGCGTCTGCCTTCAGATCAGGTCGTGATCCCGGGATTCCAGGATCGAATCCCGCATCGGGCTCCTTGCTCAGCGGGGAGTCTGCTTCTCCCTCTGCCTCTACCTGCCGCTCTCCCTGCTTGTGTGTGTGCTTGTGCGTGTGTGCGCTCGCTCTCTGACAAATGAATAAATAAAATCTTTGAAAAAAAAAAAAAAGAAAGCCGAGACAATATGGTAGGGTTATTTTAATGTCTAAATGATGAAAACCAGGTTCTCTGAAAGGCGTTTTGGGGAGGGGTATTGGGTTTTGCAGTTCAACATCTATTTTCTTCTACTGTAGGAATGGCTTTGTTTCTTGTCCAGAAGTAATTTGAACTAGTCCATTTATTGTTCTGTATCATCATCTGCATATAGAAACCCTACATTGTCTTTAAAAGAAGCACCAATCAAGTGATTTTTATTAAATTGTGTGCATATTTAGTTTAAACGTTCAATTCTCTTAGCATGCTTTTATTTCTAGTGGTGTTTAACCTGGTCTTCACTCCTATCAGAAATCTCTTGTTGTTTTCCTTAAATGGTGATTGTGTTTTTCTTATCAGGTGTTCTGATTATTGTATGTAGATGGAGAATAATTGAGGGGGAGTGAGTACTTTGATGTTGTGGACAGTGTGCTCTCTCCTTTCTGTGGTTGCTCTTCTGGGGGGAGGTATAGAACTACTTTTTCTCTGCCTCCTGCAGTCGCAAGCAAGAGATGACATGTGGGCTGATTTTGCTGGCAGCAGCTGCTCATCTTTCTACCACTTCGGAGAGCTGGAAGCTACTGAAGAATGTGCACAACACCTGCATCCAGAGACAGGAGTCATATGTGGTTAGCAGCCACTCCATACCATTCCAGAATGTTTCTGGTTTCACAAAACTCTCTTGAGTGGAGGGTCTAGGGCAGTTGGTCTTTTTCCTTTCTTCTCCAGGGCCTCTAGATTCCTCAGAAGACTTTTGGAAATGTAAAAAGCTTTTTCAGCTTTCATGAAGATTTGATCATTCTTTGGTGAATTCTAGGACATTCTTGAGGGGTGATAGCATTGGTTTTTGGGTGTGGTATGTTTAAACCATTTGTTTTTTCTTTGGAATGGAGTTTTTCTGACAACATTGAATTTTTATAAGAGTAACATAACCTAACCAAATTGTAGTAAAAACATTTACTGTGGCTTTTCTGATTAAGAGGTTCTTTGATTTAAAGTAGTACTTCTCATACTGTCTAAATGGACCACCATCATCAGGCGCACAAAAGCTTAAGGATTACTGTATAAAAGGCTCTTGTTCACATTCCTTTGTATTACAATTAAAATAATTGATGACAGCAGATAGAGCTGTGCTTGCCAGGGCCTCACTGGCCCCAGACTTCCTCTCCCCCTTAGACTACAGGTTCTATATAGGCTGTTGGCTTGAGAATAGAGTGTTTTCCTGCTCCTGGAGGCTAGAGTAATTTTGGTTTTTTCTACAAATGAAATTTTAAAAGTTTGAGTAAAGTTACATAAATATTAGGTCCTCCCTAGAACTCTTTTTTTTTAAAAAACATTTTATTTATTTATTTGACAGAGAGAGAGACAGCAAGAGAGGGAATACAAGCAGGGGGAGTGGGAGAGGGAGAAGCAGGCTTCCCGCCGAGCCGGAAGCCCGACGTGGGACTCGATCCCAGAACCCTGGGATCATGACCTGAGCCGAAGGCAGACGCTTAACGACTGAGCCACCCAGGCGCCCCTCCCTAGAACTCTTAAGACACTGAGAGGGTAGCTTTTTAATAACACACGTCAGTACTCATAGGGTTACAGTCCAGCTGGGGGAGTGAAGCTGATCCAGACCACTAGCAAACTTTGAAAGACTGGTGCAAGAGGTAGTGGAGTTTAGCCTGTACAAATATTTGCCATGTGTTGCCAGCACTGAGTTGGAAAACTGTGTTAGATTAGTTTTCCTTATTCAGTAAACGTTTGTGTGCTTCTCACCCTCAAACGTTGTGCTAACCCAGGAGTGGGTTTCACTTGTTGCACCAACTGTGATTCACGAATCTCTTGCACCAACCCTTTCTGAAACTTTGGGTTGAGAGGCAGTTGGAACATTTTCTGCCTCGTTGGGCAAGTTTGGAGAATAGTGAGGTGATAGATTAGTGGGCCCAGGGAGCGGCATCAGGTGGGTGTGCCATGTATTTTTTTTTTTAACTGTTTACTTTGAAATAATTATAGACTCACAAGTAGTTGCAAAAATAGTGCAGAGGGCCTGTGTCCCCATAATCTGGCTTACCCTAATGGTAACATCTTGATTTTACCAAGTATTTTTGACATCCTTGCAAAGTGCTAGAGATTTAAAGGAGCATTTCCCCATGTGCATTTTTGAAAATTGCTTATTTCTCTGCTAAGATAACATAGATTAGAAGACACAAATTTAGAGAAGACTTGGTATTCTTAGACGAGTTTGAATTGATGAGATATATTCTAGGTAGTGAGTAAGTTTTTAGTCATTCGGTCTTTGACATGATGGTGAGTGGAATCTAAATTGGAGGAAGTCAGTGGTCAGGGATTTGTTTTTTTTTTGTATCTGACGCTAATTGGCTATGTGACCATGAGTCAGTGATACAGCTATTATTGGTAAGTGAATGAATTGGGCCGGATCATGTAGGTTTTCTCTGCTCAGTTTCTGTGCTCTTGGGATTGTGCTAAGGAAAGGATTTTTATATCGTAGAATGGTTCAGTGGGAGAAGGAACTGTGTCTATGGTTGTCTATGATTTCTTTCACTTAAATTTCATCGATGAATGGAAAATGAACAAAGAAAGTGGGAGAATGAATTTTTACTCTTTTACTCAATTTAGTAACTGTTTTGCCAACTAAATTATATACATTGGGATACAAAGATGATGGCCTCTGCCCTCATGGGGCATGCATTTTACAGGAGAGGCAAATAGGTAAGAGGGAATTAAGTGCTACTAGATAGTATAAATGACAGGGAAGACGGACCTGATGATTAAACCTGGTGCTTATGAAGGGCTTTGAAGACAGGGTTTTGCAGGGTGTGGAGACTGGTTCATTCTCTTATTTCTGTTCTCTTGAGCGTGATGAATTTTCTTTTAGAGACATGGAAGATACTGTCAGCAATCAGGGCTTCACCAGGGGGTGATATTGATAATCAGAGTTATGTGATAATGTGTTGTGTGAGAACAGTGTGTGAAAGCAGTTTACATATGGACAGTGGGTTTTTTGTTGTTGTTGTTGTTTTTGTTCCTTTGCTTTTTGTTTGCGAAAGGTACTGTCCAGGCATCAGACAAGAAGATAGGTCTCAGCGGGGTGTGAAAACAGGTTGCTTCTTCCTAATGCTTAGACTGACTTATTGTTGGAGTTGGCAAGGAAGGGAGAGGGGATACTTGAAGAGCTTATATGGGGAGTCTATGCTCCTTTCTGCTCACTCGTGTTGCACAGGCTGGGATTGATCCTGTGATCACCTTGAATACTACCAGGAGAGAGACCCTTAAATGTGAGACTGTGTGTCCTCTGATTCCTTCATTGTTACTGTCTTCATTTAAAATACTTAATTTCAGGGGCACCTGGGTGGTTAAGCATCCTACTCTTGATTTTGGCTCAGGTCCTGATCTCAGGGTTGTGAGATAGGTTAAGCATCCTACTCTTGATTTCAGCTCAGGTCCTGATCTCAGGGTTGTGAAATAGAGCGCCGCTCTGCATCCAGCTCTGAGCTGGGTGTGGAGCCTTCTTGAGATTCTCTCTTTCCCTCTGCCCCTCCCCCCCTAAATAAATAAAATAAGGTATTTAATTTTATATAGTACTCTGCCAGAAATATATCAGGATTATTTGTGGTTATAGGCATTCATGGGAAAGAACTGTTTTAATGGATATGGAATTTCACATCAGATTTAAGACCTCAAGGTGAGATGAAATAGTCAAAAATATGTGGGGGCACCTGGCTGGCTCAGTCTATAGAACATCCAACTTTTTTTTTTTTTTTTTGAGCATTCAACTTTTGATCCCAGGGTCATGAGTTCGAGCCCCAGTTTGGGTTTAGAGATTACTTAAATACATATCTGAATTTAGATGTGTCTGCTTAATTCTTTAAGTTTTGTACTAAGTTTTCATCTGTCTTCAGGTTTGTTTTATGATACTGACATTCAATATCAAGTATTAAAATTTCTACAGAATTTGAGTGTGTAACTGTGTATCTGTTGGATTTTATGTACCATAGATGGGTCCTGATGGGAAGAGCTGTGAGAATTAAAAAGCCACTGGACTCGGTGTCAGGAGGCTTGGTCCTTTTGCTAACTAGTTGTGTAGTCTTGGGCAAGTCATTTCCCTGCAGTGAGTCTTAGTTTACTCATTTGTAAGATGGGGGGATGTGTTTGATGTCTGAAAGTTCATTTCAGCTTGGAGTCTCTGTGAACTGTAGGGCTGTACATACTGTTTTATGAGCCGTAGTTGATGTTATGTTCCTCAGCTTTGCCACTTTAAGATTTAATTTTTATTTCCTGCCTTAGACCTGCTCTTCTTCCTTTCTGTACTCATTCTAATAGGTATGTAAAAGCAGTGGACATTGTAAATTCTTACCACCTTGGTGGGTTAAGTGGAGGGGAGCTCTTAAAAACCATCCCAACTCTTCTATATCTTCTTAAAATATTTTAAACTGTGAGAGCCAATGTATTTAACTTGACACGAATGAATTCAGTGCAGTTATATTATCTTTTAATTATATTTTCCATGTAAACTTAATGGGGAAGTTTCCGTGTGGCGAAAGCTTATTTGAAGTAAGGGGTGATAAAGCAAAAGCACATTGACAGTGTAACGTCTCCTGGGATTGGGAGTTTTCGTTCCCCTTTGGTTTCCAGTGAGTTGAGACTGTTCTTTTTGGAAGGCTATTTAGTAGGTCCCAGTACTGTCAGGTGCTCATCAGGAATTTGTTCAATTTTTCAAGATACCTATTATCATTTTGTACATTAGTCTGTAATAGTTGACGTTAGTTTTTAACTTGAGTAGCCTACTAGTCTACTTGACATTGACTGCTGAGTCATTTTTGAGATGTTCAGAGTTTTACACCAAGGGGGATTTTAGGGTTTTTCATATTTTACAGCTGAGGAAATTGAGGGCAGGGGGGCCCAAGTGATTAGTTAAGTGGCAAAGACTAGACTCTGCACTAACTCAGCTTTTTATTTTTTTTAAAGATTTTATTTATTTATTTGACAGAGAGAGACACAGAGAGGGAACACAAGCAGGGGGAGTGGGAGAGGGAGAGGCAGGCTTCCGGCTGAGCAGGGAGACCGATGCGGGACTCGATCCCAGGACCCTGGGATCATGACCTGAGCTGAAGCCAAACGCTTAACGACTGAGCCACCCAGGCGTCCCTTTTTTTTCTTTTTAAAGATTTTGTTTATTTATTTGAGAGAGAGCGTGAGAGAGAGAGAGCGCACAAGCAGGAGGGAGCGGCAGAGGGAGAGGGCGAAGCATACCTTCCCGCTGAGCAGGGAGCCTGTCGCAGGGTTTGATCCAGGGACCCTGGGATCATGACCTAAGCTGAAGGCAGACGCTTAACCGGTTGAGCCACCCAGACGCCCCTGCACTAACTCAGCTTTATTTCTTTTCCTTTTCTTTTTGGAATGGGCATGGGGAATTACTTGTTTTTCTGATGCATATTTATTACTATATATAAATGCAATTAAATATTGATATATACACTTTGTGTACACACATGCCATTAAAGGAGCAAATTTGGGGGCTTCTGCTACATTATCAGTTATAGTCTTGGGTGCACGGTGGTGGAACTTAGTCGGTGGTGCAGTGAAAGAAGTTTTGGATTCTTCCCCAGAGGCACATAGCCTGGTCTTGTGAAGAAGGAAAGCTTTCCAGAAGAGTCAGAAGGAGGATGGGGATTCTGAGTAGGAGGTAGGCTGAGAGGACCCTGGTCACCAAAGGTGTGGTGCAGGGCAGGGCGTTGAGGACTGGAAGAGCTTTGTAGGCACAAGGAACTGCATGTGTGAAGACCCTAAGGTGAGAGAGGGCTTGAGGAACTATAAGAAGCCCAGAATGCTTAGAGCAATGAGTACATAGGGTTTCAAATCAGTTGAATAGTTCTTGTAGAAAGGAATACAGTGTTAACTGTCTTCAAAAATGAGCTTGGTATTATCATGAAAAATAAATTTGATGTGCTAGGTTATGCGCTGGCTGTGGCTGATTAATTTAGTAGGTTAGACTTAGCAACTGAACCAGCGCAGCGCAGTAAAGGGTGTGAATTCCATCCCAGTTTAGGACAGTTGCTTGATTTCATGGCTACAAATAGCATCCTTTACCTCCATCCAGCCTAGTTGTTGGAATTTGCTCCTGTTAATGAAGATGAACCAGCTTGGATGGGTGGTTCAGTTCAGATGCTTCATTGCTGTTGGGAAAACACTGCAGATGCTACGGATGAGCTAGTAATGTCACTGAGATGAAGAATAATGCATTTTTCTAAGAGAAAATAGTCTGTGATCTTAACCATGTTAAGGACAAAAGTTTCATGAGAAGTGATTGAGGAAAATGACAGTGCACTTGTCTCTGGGTTATGGATGAATTACTTTTGATGTCTCAGGGTGTTTTAGCATTTTATATGCTTCTATGTGAGTATGTGTTTTTTAAATAATAGAAACAATAAATCCCTAACAAAGTATTTTAGTTTAGTTAGCTATTCACATGTACTATTCACATACGTACTAACTACGATACCTCGGGTACTAGGAATGCAAAGACCACACACAATAAGCTTGTCTTCAAAGAGGCCACCTCTCAGCATTCCCACGAAACATGAAAAGCATTGAATAAAGAACACTTAATTTCATTAAAAATTTTTTTTTCTCTAGAAACCTCTTATATGAAATATAATTCTTTGTGTAAAACTGAGGGGTGATTCTATAAATAAATTTATTATTTTAAAAATTTTATTTTGAGCTTTGATATTGAACAGAGTCCTAAATTAGGATTAGATATTTGGGCATAATTTTTTATTTGAGCTTATGGAAGTTTGTTCACAGCCTGCCCCCAAAGGAATGGTGTGTAATGAAAGCCTGTTGGATTTTGGACAAGAACTTACCATTTCCATTTTACATTCATGGTTCACCCAGGGAGAAGATAGCTTGTAAAAAACATTGCGGTAAAATTTAAGCACTTATTTTTTCTAGTAAACTGACAGAATTTTTATCATAACTTAAATATAAATGAACACTATGAGAAAGCATTTTAAAAAAATGCGACCTAAAGTTTGTCTGATTGATTGATTGATTCATTGTTAGTCAACAAATATTTATGAGGGCTTGTTTTGGGCCAGACTCTTGGGCTACAACAATGAATATAGGAGGCACAAATTCCTTCCCTTGTGGAGCTTACATCATCATAGTGACATGCTTTTTGTGTGTTAATTATTAGGAAACACTTCTTTTAAATGTGAGGTGTTTAATTTTCATGTTACATCTATTTGAAATGTATTCTTATTAAAAATTGTATTCAGGGGCGCCTGGGTGGCTCAGTCATTAAGTGTCTGCCTTCGGCTCAGGTCATGATCCCGGGGTCCTGGGATCGAGCCCCGCATCGGGCTCCCTGCTCGGCGGGAAGCCTGCTTCTCCCTCTCCCACTCCCCCTGCTTGTGTTCCCTCTCTCGCTGTGTCTCTCTCTGTCAAATAAATAAATAGAATCTTAAAAAAAAAACAGTATTCAGTTAGAAATGATGGGAAAGCCCACTGAATTTAACTATTCTTTGTGATATCCCTAAGTGGTTTATTAAACATTTTCATCACTGTGCAGGGCCATTCTTTAAACTTGACTTTCTTTTACTTTGAGCCTGTGAGTGCCATCTGGGAATGCTGAGAGGTGGCCTCTTTGAAGACAGGCTTATTGTGCTTGGTCTTGGCATTCCTAGTACCTGAGGTGTCATAGTTAGTACATATTTTTATTAGATTAATTTGAACTTCAAAAAACAAAATATTTTAATAAAAATTGATTCTTAGACAACTGTATTTTGACCTTTAGAATAAGGAATGAATTAAGTGTATGGATTTTTTTTTTTTTTTGCATGTACTATTCCAATAATATTGAAAGATACCATGGTATAACTTCACTGCCCCCTCCCATATTTTTCTTTCTTTTTTTTTTTTTTAAAGATTTTATTTATTTATTTGACAGAGAGAGACACAGCAAGAGAGGGAACACAAGCAGGGGGTGTGGGAGAGGGAGAAGCAGCCTGCAGAGCAGGGAGCGCATGTGGGGCTCGATACCAGGAACCTGGGATCATGACCTGAGCTGAAGGCAGACGCTTAACGACTGAACCACCCAGGCGCCCCCCCCCCCATATTTCATGTAGGAGGCCTTCCTTAAATCCTTAAATCCTTGACTGTGTGTGTGTGTGTGTGTGTGTGTGTGTGTGTGTTTTTGGTTAGGTTGATTTCCCCCCCCAACATTCTATTATAAACATTTTCAAACTGCAGAAAAATTGAAAGAATAAACAATAAATTACTTGGTTATACTTCTTCTAGATTCACTAATTGTTATGATTTTGCCAAATTTGCAAAGTGTTTTTGTGTGTATGTGTGTGTATGTGTATATATATATACACACACACGATAAATATAAAAACTTTGGACTATTTGGAAGTTGCAGTCCTCATGATGCTTTATCTTTTAAATACATGTACTTGTATCTCCTAAAAATCTGGACTTTGTTCTGTACAACCACCATACCATTATCACACCTTAGAAAATGAACAGGAATTCCTTAATACCATCCAAGAGCTGGTATATATTCAAGTTTTCCCCACTTGTCTTTAAAATATCTATATATGGGGCACCTGGGTGGCATAGTCGGTTGGGCATCTGCCTTCGGCTCAGGTTATGATCCCAGGGTCCTGGGATCGAGTCCCACATCGGGCTCCCTGCTCAGTGGGAAGCCTCCTGCTCCCCCTGCTTGTGCTCTCAGTCTCTCTCTCTCTCTGATAAATAAATAAAATCTTAAAAAAAAATCTATATATAATAATTGGGTTTATCAAATCAGAATTGTCAAGGTTCACACATTGCATTTGGTTTCATTTGAATTTTGTCTTGGAGTCATTTTTACAAAAATGTTTGCAATTTTTACAAGGGTCACCCTTAGTGATTGAAATATGGAAATCCTTCTATTTGAAAGTGCAATTGTCACTGTTTTTAATTTCATGAACTTTTAATTGGTCTGTGTATACAATTTTCATTTGTCAGTCGTGTATGGGTATTTTGATGAATTTTCTAGTGTTTCTTTTCCTAGACCTCATGAAATCTTGCATCTCTTGCAAGATTTGCAATTTCACTTTGGGTTGGATTTGCATTGGATTACATTGTATTGTCGGATAACATCCCATGATCAGCAACAGCTTGACTCCAAAAGATGTGGAAATGATAGCCAGGTTGTGCAGGGATGTTTGAGACCATTTTAATAAGAGATAAGTGGTTGGTGAACGTTTTGGTCTTGTCGGTTTTTGTTTCCTTATTATGCAGTCTCCTGACTGCAGGGCTGAGGAAATGAGAACAATCTATCAGTATATATTTCATGGTGTGATTGACGGGAGAGCTGGCTTGTCAGTGTTCTATTAGTTACTAGGGAATATAGAAGTGAGGGGTTTTGTTGATGTTACATAAAGATTGGTTTTTATTTTGAGCAAAGATTTGCTCTTCAGGTAAGTCTATGGTTAAATAGATTTGTTAAAAAAGCTACTTGAAGTAAATGTTTAAGGGAGTTCGAGGGTGTAGATAACACAAAGTTTTGTTTTGTTTTTAAACTTAGCACAGTTAAAGGAAACTGCTAAGAAAGGTATCAAAGATGAAGTATAAATGAGGCTTTATTCATAGACCATTGGAACTAGTACCAAAGAAAATGGTGAGGTTTTCTTTGATCTTCATTCTGTTTTTTTATTGAAGTGTCAGAAACCACTCCAAATTGAATGGTGTAAAGCAACAGTCATTTATTATTTCTGGAGATTGACAGTACTGGGCTGGGGGGGGGGGTTCTTACTCTAGGTTTCTTATGCAGTGGCAGTCAGGCGGTAGCTGGGAAGACTCAAACGGTTGGGACCTGGAACTGGGCAGGTCCTCCGGCATCTCCACCTTGGGTGGTCTCTCTGTGTGGTCTCTGCAGCATGGAGGCTTCGACATTGTTAGACTCCTTAGGTGGCAGCTCAGAGTTTCAAAAGCATGTGGCCCTGTCCTAAGAGAGAGAGTGCCAAGCTGGACTGCCTTTTTATGCCATGGCTTTAAAAGTCCTGCAGAGTCACTTCTGCCTCATGCCCTTCTCAAGAAGAAGCAAGTCATAAGGCCTGTATTAAAGGGGAGGGTAATTAGAGTCCACATCTTGGTGGGAGCAGTGTTCAAAGGATTTATAGATTTTTTTTTTTTAAAAACCACCTTGACCATTAAAAAAGATGATAAATAGGGGCACCTGGGTGGCTCAGTCGGTTAAGCATCTGCCTTAGGCTCGGGTCCTGGGATTGAGCCCCATGTTGGGCTCCCTGCTCAGCTTGGAGTCCGCTTCTCCCTCTCCCTCTGTTCCCCCCCACCCCCTGCTTGTGCGTTCACTCTCTCTCAAATAAATAAAATCATAAAAAAAGATGATAAACTAATACTTAATCAGAAGGAGATTTGGATGCCATGAAAGTTTTAGAAAAGATTGATACCATGTATTTGAAAATAGAAAAAATGCAGACTTGAAATTTATGGCACTGGACATAATGCATTTTGTGGTAGTAGTAACTATTAATGAACATAATATTTCCAGACAGAAGTACTGAACTTGACAGTTCAACAGTTTAACATTGCAAAGGCCTCACCCCCGCCCCTGCAAAGCATCCAGGTCCGAATCACAAGGAAGTCAGTATAATGTGTTCTTTTGACATCACTGGTATTACTCATACAGTCAGGTGGTTGATTGGGTGCATTATTTAGGAAATAATGAAACATTTGGTATGTTCTGAGACTTAAAAGATTGCCACGTGGGCTAGTGGTTATTAGTTCTTTACTATAACTGTGCTCAGGTGCAGGATGTATTTCCTGTGAACCAGAATTTTCTTTGGACAAGAGCATCTCAGCTTCATCATCCATTTGATTAGTCAGTTTTAGGACTGAATGTTTCCTATTTGCAGAGACCCATCTGCCCTGAAATGTCTAGGTTTTGATGCTGAGTCTATTTATTTTAATACTCATTTGCATGCCTACTATGTGCCGGCCATTGTACTAGCTATGGTTATGCAGTGGCATTCAAAATAAACCTTAAAGCGAGTTCCAGAAGGAGAGTTGCAAACATTTTTGGGGCAGGGTCATTATGATTGAAATAAAGGCGTTGCTTAACAGTATGATTAATAGGAAGATGATGTCTGTTCGCACATAAAGTTTGTTAGAAGTAGGCCTTCATATTATTTATTTATTTATTTATTAAGATTTTATTTATTTTATTTGACAGAGAGAGCACAAGCAGGGAAAGCGGCAGGGAGAGGGAGGAGTAGGCTCTCCGCTGAGCAGGGAGCCCGATGCGGGACTTGGTCCCAGGACCCTGGGATCATGACCTGAGCTGAAGGCAGCCACTTAACTGACTGAGCCACCCAGGCGCCCCAGGCCTTCATATTATGTCATAGCTTTGCCTGAGGTGGTATTTTGATATTATTTGTGGTCAATTTTAAAGGGATGTTAGTCTTGTGTCGTTTTTCTTGGTGTTTTTGCAGTTTTTGTTAGAGTATGTGATGAAATTGCAGCATCTTTTGTGTCAGGGTGAAAAAGAAGAACTCTGTATTTATTTTGTACATTCAGTACCTTCTGTCATTTTGTCTCTTTCTAATCAAAAGAGGCCTTACTGTTGTCATTAGAAAATGAGGATGCGGGACCGGACAGTTACTAAGGGCCTTCCCAGGTCTAACACTCAAAGCTGGGGAAGAGAGTGGGTAGAAGTTCGGGTTGGTAAAGAGGGTGGGAGGTGTCAGCAAAGTGTCTGTTGAAGTTGATTCATATTTTAGGCTTTCTAGAAGCTGAGACAAAAAAGCAATGGCTGAAAAATAACATTGCTTATTATGTTATAGCAGAGTGAAACTTTTTCTCAATCATGCTCTGAGAAATTCCCAGTGAATCTTTTTTTTTTTTTTTAAGATTTTCTTTATTTAACAGAGAGAGACAGGGAGAGAGGGAACACAAGCAGGGGGCGTGGGAGAGGGAGAAGCAGGCTTCCCGCCGAGCAGGGAGCCTGATGTGGGGCTCGATCCCAGGACCCTGGGATCATGACCTGAGCCGAAGGCAGCCGCTTAACTGACTGAGCCACCCAGGCGCCCCCCAGTGAATCTTTTTTACATTTAGAGATATTAAAAAGCCCAGTGGACAGCAAGGTTTATATTTGACATGCAAGTTTTCTTTATGTGATTATATTAGGCACCGGTAAAAACTGAAGTTATAATAAGTCCTTGTTTTGTTGAGGCCCTTCTTTAAGGATCGAAGAGTGTAACTTTCTGGGTTACAATTCACATGTTTAGAAGCTGATCCTGTACATCATGAGGTTTGCATATTTTATTTTATTTTAAGATTTTATTTATTTGAAAGAGAGGGAGAAGCAGACTCCCCACTGAGCGGGAGCCCGCCCCTGATGCCAGCGGCTGGGGACCCTGAGATCAAGACCTGAGCCAAAGGCACATGCTTCACTGACTGAGCCACCCAGGTGCCCCTGAGGTTTGCTCATTTTAAACATTATTTTTAGCGTTGTTATTTCTTACTATGTACAAAGCACTATGGTTTCCAAACATCTCGTTGAGCACTCTGGCAGCACTGTGAAGAAAGTTGAGTTGCAGGAGGTTAAGCGTGCTTCCCAGGCTACACAGCGGGGGAGTGTTAGGTGGGTCTGCAAGCCCAGGACCTTAGTTATTAAGTTGCATCAACAGGCTCTGTGGCTGAGGCTCACGGGTAGTTTTTATGTGAGCTGAAGTTTTAAACATTCGCTGATAAAAACAAAATGTCATGGTAAAGGCCTGTGCTGTAGCCTTTAAAAAGCAGTCCATTAGCAATTATCTTGTGCCTACAGGAATACATTTTTTTATTGCTTTAAAATGTTGATCTGTTTGCGGAGGACAGGACAGGGTCATCATTGTGTGTCTTTTCTTCCCTCTTGCCTGGGGTTTGTTGGAGGAAAGGGGGCCACCGTATGAAGTGATGCGTAGTCTCGGTGTTCGGTTGAATGTTGGAACTAGCACCATGTTCCATTCCTGAAGCCAGTACGCCAGTACCTGTTCATTAAGCTCTTGCTGCGTCTGTCCTGACGTGCGTGACATGCCAGTGTGTGGGAGGGTGGGCTTGGGGTGTGCAGTAGCGTCATTGAAGTAGTGACACCGAATTGTTCCTATCCCTTTTGTGGTGTTTGGGTGAGAAAGGTTGTGAACAGTTGGTCTCTGGGTTTTTTTTTTTTTTTTTTTTTTTTTAAAGATTTTATTTATTCATTTGAGACACAGAGATAGAGAGAGAGAGAGAGCACGGGCAGAGGGAGAGGAAGAAGCAGACTCCCCGCCGAGTCAGGAGCCCGATGTGGGACTCGATCCCAGGACCCCGGGATCATGACCTGAGCCGAAGGCAGACGCTTAACCATCTGAGCCACCCAGGCGCCCCCTGGTCTCTGGTTTTGTATAACAATTTAGTATTTTTAATCTCTGCAGTACCTACAGTGTACTAAATACACAGATGTGCAAAAAGGTAATCATAGGTCATATCCTGAAGGAGTTTACCTGTATAGTTGGGAAAATAAAATAGATTTAAACACATTTAAAAAGTAGAATGGCAGTATCAGAGAGAACAGTTCAAAGCAGTAAATGACTAATTGCAAAATTGGATAAATTGATAAGTTCTGGAGGAGGTCAAAAGAGGAAGTGCCCACTGGACCATAGTATCTTAATTATACTTTTTTTTTTTAAAGATTTTATTTATTTATTTGTCAGAGAGAGAGAGAGAGAGAATGGGTGGAGGGGGGCAGAGGGAGAAGCAGACTCCGTGCAGGACCCTGGGATCATGACCTGAGCCAAAGGCAGACGCTTAACGAACTGAGCCACCCAGGCGCCTTTAATTGTACTTTTTGTAGATATTTCATATATAACTTGGGTAGGATAGAAGTAATTTCAAATGTAATTTGGAGAAGTTGAGATAACCAGGATTTTAATAGATGCCATAGCATCACATGTTTACATACATATGAACTGAGAAGTCCAGTTTTCTCCATGAGCTTCAGTTACGTCTAGTTGGTATTGTTATCAGTCAGGAGATCTACTTCGGATGTCTTGCAGTGCTTTATTTAAAAGGGTATGACAGTAGATATTTGGAGTTGCTCTTTGCTGGCTTCATCCAAAGTGGTACTGCCCATCAGTTAATAGGGTTCTCCCCAAATTCCTTTTTTACCAGTTCCCATTGAGCAGTTGTTGCTGTTGTTTTTTAATTCGGTCAGAAGTGGTAATGACTGTAATAGCAGGGGCAGCTAACATTTTGTCCCCGACTGTGTACTAAGCATATTGTGTGCTACAGTACCCTGTTGGTTCAAAGGTGTAAGTAAAATTTGCCATGATGGCAGTAAATTTGTGGTCTAAACTATTTCTTGGGTGTGTTGAGGAACTCAAAAACCCTTTGTGGATATTTCAGATCCAAATGCTTGATTAAGTTTAAAGGTCAGGCTTTTAAGTCCTGGTTGTTGTGGTTAAGAGTTTTTCTGGCTTGTCTGCTTTATAGACTCTGGTCAAGCCAAAACTCACTAGTAAGAGAGTTTAAAAATAAAGAAGTGTAGGGGTCAAAGTGCTCTAGACTTGCTAATTTCAGGGAACATTTGCAAGGAACTTCTCTAGTTTTTTAAAGAGACCTTTGTCCCTAGGGTTTGTTTTGTTTTGTTTGTTTGGCTCTGTTCCTTGCTCTTGTCCCTTACCCCAGGCTCTTGGCTTTGCTGATATTCAGTCGTCTTGAGAGTATTTTTGTGAGTACTTTAAGGCTGTCGAAAAGTTGCACATACACATTTAAACACAAATAGTACCTTTACTTTTCTATCACTTTTGTAGATGAGACCACAATCACTGCTGGGAGGTTGGTTGAACAAGTGAATCTATTTAATTTTTATGTCTAAAAAGGGAGGAGGATGGAAGTTTTTTTGTTTGTTTCTCACTTAACTGTTTTGGTGACATTTTAAGGAATTTTGGCTCCAGTTTTGATAGTTTGTTTTAAAGAGGTTTTGTTTGTTTTAAAGCTCGTACCTATTCTGTCATCGTGCCATTTTGTTACTTTATTTAGGTGAAAACAAATTGAATTTTTGTCTGTATACTGTTCTTGACTAAGTATATAATTTCTGGTTGGGAATAATTTTTCCTCAAAATTTTGAAGGCATTCCATCATTGTCACATAGCTTACAGTATTTCTTTTGAGGAGTTCAGTGCCATTTTGACAATCCTTTCTACACACCCCCAAAGCTTTTAGGGTCTTCCCTCGATCTCTGTTGCTGAGAAGTTTCATGCCTTTTTAGTATATGTGCTGCCGAAGTGAGCACGAGAAGTTTCATGCTTGATGTAGGTCTTTTCCCCATTCACTGTATTTTGGGCCCCAAACAATTGGTAGGTCTCTTTATTCTGGAAGCTTGTATCTGAGCTTCATTTCCTGGAAATTTTGTTATATTATTTCTTTAATACTTTTTTTTCCCATCCATTTCCTCATTTTTCTTTTTTTCGGGGGGGGGGGCGGAGAACTCCTAGTATTTCGATGTTTGACACCAGCTTTGCTACTCTGATTTACTTATCTTTTCTTCCCTAATTTCCATTGCTTTGATTTTTTTTTGCTTTACATTATGTTGAAGCTTTTTTTCTTCTGTTGGGGCAGTTTCCTCAGAGAGGAATCCTGGAAGGTAAGAGTGTGGCTGCAAGCATCTGGGATGGGGGCTGGCTTGCTCCTCATTTCAATAAATAGCTTTCACTTCTTCCAGTATGCCCATACCTGCCCAGCTAGATATCCCCAGGCTGTTGTTCTGGTTGAATTTCTGTAGTGGGAACAGTTCTGGCAGAGTCTGGAAGGGACAGTCTCCTCATAGGGTGAGGATTTTAATTGCTCCTTATGCAAACTCACAAAAGCCTTCCTGTTTGGGTACTCCCAGACTTAATAAGTTCTTGGTGCCTCCAATTAAAATTGCAGAGTTGGTCTGTTTGTTTTGGATCCCCCCCCTTATCCCCTGCCCCTCTGCAGGCTTTAGGTTTCTGTTTTTGTTTTTGTTTTTTTTTTAAGATTTTATTTATTTATTCATAAGAGACAGAGAGAGAGGCAGAGGGAGAGGCAGGCTCCCCGCTGAGCCAGGGAACCCCATGCAGGACTCCATCCAGGACACTGGGATCATGACCTGAGCCGAAGGCAGACGCTTCATCTACTGAGCCACCCAGGTGTCCTGTGTCAGTTTTCTCTTATCTGCTGGGTCCTTTGCCACTTCCCTGTCTGCTTTCCAGCTTCCAGAATTTTGTTGGGATCTCTTGCTGGAATGCACTAGCCTTTTCTTTCTCTTTGTCCTTGTAACTTTAAAATTCATTTGTTGTCCTTTTAGAGGATTGCAGGAGGTAGTGGAAAAAAACAAGTTTAATTAGAAGTCCGATACACGAAAATGATTCCTCTTTACTCTAAGTACATTGACTCTCCATCCCCAGTGTCAGTCTGCTGGCGCTGCTGTACGGCAATGCCCTCGACTGGGGACCTTAGACAACAACATTGATTGCTCACGGTTCTGGAGGCTGGAAGTCGGAGATCAAGGTGTGGTGTCGGTCCAGTTTTGGTCAAGGCCTGCTTCTTGGCTCGTGGACGACTGCCTTTGCATTGTATCCTCACGTCAGCAGAGAGCACAGAGTGAGAAGCCCCTCTCTCCTGTCTTCTTATAAGAGCACTAATCCTATCATGAGGACCCACCCAAAGGCTCCATCTCCACCTCCCATTACTTGGGCATTAGAGTTTTACCATATGAATTTGGGGTGGGGGGAGGGCACTAATATTCACTCCATAGCAGCCGGTGTGATTTTTTTAGGGCATTCTCTCTTTAGCTTGTACACATTTCCTGTAATCTCTGCTTGTATGTCTGTGGTTCTTGGCCGTGGCCCTCTTCGCTCTCAGGAGTGGCTTGAAGTGCGCTGTTGGCTTCCCTGTAACCCTTTGTTTGCCTCCTGAAAATGAATATCCCAGGATGTGCAGGCTTAATAATTTTTCAAAATGTACTCAAGCCTGACTCAAAATTTAATTTTGGGAGGCCTCCGTTGGTCTTTGTGGTTGTGAAAAAGGTCCTTCAAAATTTATTATAGTCAGGGCTTGTTTTCTCTTTTACTACCTTCTTTTTGAAATGTTTTCTTATTTTCTTCTTCATCCGGAGAGGAGCAGGAAGAATGATTTTCTTTTACTATGTCTTTTTATTTATTAAGGTTCTTTTCAGACCACTCACGTTGTTCTCTGTAGCCTTCATTTTGTATGATTTCATATCCACACCAGGTAGCCAAGTGCAGGGAGTCTTGTATTGGTGGCCCTTGTTGTATGGGCTGTGTTAACGACGCCCACATCTGGGCGGTGCATTCGTCGTTCTTACTTGTGGTTCCGTCCTGTCAGCTGCCTTCAAGTAGTCTATTTTGATATTTATTCAGTTTTATTCAAAGGGTGATTTTGATTCCTAACAGAGTAATTATTTGAACACAGGAAGGTGGTATATAGTTTGCCTTTTCTTCTTGTAGTGGTATGTTGGCTAGCAGATTGCTCTAGCACTATCCACACTGTTCAGATGACTTGTAAGAAAAATGAAATAAGTCAGATCTTAAAATTATCTTCTTGGCTTCTTGAAGTGTTTTGGAGAGCCTTAATTTTTTTTAGTTGTGTAAGAGCCAAACAGTTTTTGTTGTTGTTGTTTAATAGATAAATCATCATAAATGTTTTCACTTCAGTATGCCCCTTTTGTGATGAATCCCAGCACCCTTTATGGCCTATTTCAAAATCCTGATGCCCCTGAAAGCCCTGGCGCTGCTTCACGAAATCTTCTTCTCCCCTTCCCCCCTTTTAAAACTAATCTCTACACCCAACATGGGGCTTGAACTCGACCCCAAGATCAAGAGTCACATGCTCTACTAAGCTGCCTGGGAGTTCCCCTCACGAAATCTAACCCCAAATGAATCCTAGTAATTCTTCTCTTAGTAATTCATGATTAGAGCACTCCTCTCAGCACCTGGTTATTTTTTATTTGTCTTTCTGTGTGTATAGTTTGTTTTTACAAGTAGATCGTAGACTACTTAAGGTGTGTGGATTGAATCAGTGGGTTTTCAGTGTTCCTTTTATCCTCAGGGTTCCCAAGTGGTAGATCTGTCTTCTGTGGCTGTGGTTCCTGGTTAGGGGCAGTACCCCCAAGCATGGAGAGAGCTCCCTCAGGGGGATCGGTTTGGCTCCTGTCCCTCCCTAGGGTATTCTCTAGTGCAGTTTATTTCCTGTAATACTTCACACCAGGCCTTAGACTCTGGGTGTTCAGGAAGCATTGTTGATTGAACGGGACCCTTGGCAGAAGTGTTATAATGGCAAGAATAGAGGCCTGGACAGCTTTTGTCTCACACTCTCCCTCCCATCTGTAAATTGACAATTACAGGTAAATTGATCTCTACAGTCTGCTGTTTTCTCAAATGGAAAATAGGGACACTATCACATCAATGACTTGATATTAAATACAAAAATCTGTATGTGTTTGTTTTCCTGAAATCAAATTAAGTACAAATTAAGTACAATTATGTGCTGGTACAGTTTCTAAGAAAATTTTCAGAGTCCATGACAATTTAACCAGTCCATGGTTAGAAAGAAATATGTAGATTGTTTTTACTACTTCTTAAATTTTAAATTAACCTTTTTATGAAGTATTGGTAATAGTGGCTTTTTCCCTAAATCTTACTTGGCAAAGTGAAAAGTTGACAACCTTATCTTTGTCTTTGTAATTTTTTTTTAAGATTTTATTTATGTATTTGTCCAGAGAGAGAGAGAACACAAGCTGGGGCGGAGGGAGCGGCAGGCAGAGGGAGAGGGAGAGGGAGAAGCAGGCTTCCTGCTGAGCAGGGAGCCCGATGCAGGCCTCGATCCCAGGACCCTGGGATCATGACCTGAGCCGAGGGCAGCCGCTTAACCGACTGAGCCACCCAGGTGTCCCTGACTTTATAATTTGAAGAAAATTTTATTTATCTGTTAAATCCAGAAGTCAGAGATAACATGCTTTATACCTTAAAAAGAAAATCTGTGAGACCCCTTTGGGGACAATTTTCTGTATATATATTTGTTAGCTCAAGCTTGTTAATGTATCTTTTCCAAAGTTTCTGGCTTTACTAGTATTCTATCTGCTTGAACTATCAGCTTCTGATAGAGGTACGTTAAATTTCTCACTGCAGTTGACCATTTCTCAAACGGTCAGTTTTTACTGGGTATATTTTTGAGGTTATGGTATTAGGAGCATTCAAATTTATGAATGTTAAATGTTCTTGGTGGATTATTCCTTTGATATATAGTATGTCTCTTCATTCCTGTTAATACTTTCTTTCCTTTACTCTGATAATTTTTGACTTTTAATTGTGAGATGAACAATTTGATTAAGTAGATTTATTTCTCCTGCTTGAATTTCATATCTTCTGAGCCTTTTTTCTGCTGCTTTTTTCCCCTTCTGTTAGAGTCCTAGTTTTCTGCATTCCCTTCCCTTTTTCCTCCCTCTTGGTTTGGAAGCCATAGATTGTATTTCTGTTCTTTTAGTGGTTACCATTAAAATTTTCAACTGCAACATTTTCGAACGAAACAGGCAGCCCAATTCCAGCTTCCACAAGGAATCTGGCTCTGGTACCCGTTCTCTCACTGGGGAGTACTTTTAGCTTTCTTTCCCTCCCGAGAAGATGTTGATCTTGTGTGTGGTCTCCGCTGAGTCTTCCGGTTTTCTGTTTTCTGCACTTGTCCTTCATGGCTGTATATTTAGAGGAGGGGAGGTTTTCCCAGAGTGAACTCACAGTACCAGCTCTGCTCTACTCATTTTCCTCCCCTCTGGTCTGCATACCTGTGCATCATAGTCACTAGATACTTGTTATACGTTGTGTTATACTTTGTTTTAGTTTTAGCCACTTTACTTTTTTCAGCTTCAGATGGAAAGGAGAGAAGGAACAGGACCACCCAAATCAGTGGAAGGCCTTTTCACTGACTGTCCTCCTCAGGCTTGGTGGAGTGCTCAGTGTTATGAGGAGGGAGGTATAGAGAACTTAGTCCAGGACAGAGCAACTGTGTAGGGTCCCAGTGCGAAGTGCTCATCTTTCCGAATTGTATTCTCATTGTAGGCTGGCTCCATTTTGTTAAGCTTGTTGGCTGTTTTGCTCTGTCAGTATTCAAGTAGTATAAAGATGCCACTTATTTTTGTGGGAAACCGGAAGACTGTACTATATGTTGTAGCTGTGATGATGGCGACCAAGTTTTGCAAGCTTTCCTGCTCTAGCCCAGTGCTTGCTAGGGCAGGTCTGCAACGGGATGGGAGTGACTCTGAAGAGCGCCAGGCTGGAGGCGGTTTTGTGTCCGGATTTACTCACTCGTTACTCCGCCGTCTTCTCCTGTCGTGGGATCGACGCTCAGTATGCCCAGAGGAGGTAGCTGATCAAACCAGTCAGCCTGCTAGGGCCTGGTGCTGCAAGATTGAGAACTTCGTTCTCTGGCTGGTATGCAGTTTTCAGGCATTAAACAAAAGCACGGGGAAAGAGTTGAGCAGTTTGGGGATGAATTTACCGTTTGCGGATGATAATTAGGGCTTGGTAGGAGGAGGCTGATGTCCTTCATAATCTTCCCCAGGGTTAGCCCTTTTCAAGTATCATTATGCACACGCTGTCTGAAAGCACTAAGTGTGCGTGTGTGTGTGTGTGTGTGTTAAGTGGTTGAGAGATGAACAGAGTGGGGACTGAGATGGGGTGCAGATCTCTGTCAGTGATGTCAGTCTGGAAATTGGAGACTGCCAGTTGAGTCAACTTATATTAGTTTGAGCGTTTATTGTAAGACAATGGGAAGCATTTACTGGTGGATTTCTGAAGGCCAGACTTGGGAGCCAGGCCTGCGCGGTGGCGGCTGTGTTGCCGGAGAGAACTTTGTATTCATTTGTGCTCCGTAGTGAGAAAACAAAAGGGATCTGGTAGAGCTCTTAAATGTGACCCTGCAGTTTTGTAGTTTTGACATTTGTGTGACTCCTTCGGTTTAGCTCTCCGAATTATACGTAAAGGAAGGCTTTCTGGATGAGAGGTCCAGTGTTAAGAACCCTTAGTAGGTGCAGATTTCAAAGAAGTCGTTTGATACAGCTTTCGGACCCCCTCTGGGTACACTGATGAACATGCTCTTATTAATAAGTGGAGTTGTTGGGCAGTTTGATTGTAAAGCTTACTTGATTAGTCTGGCTTCATGAGAATAAAGATGCCCAGCAATGTCTGCTTATATTGTAAAAGGAAAATGATACTGAAATCTATTACTGCCTCTTAAAAGTAGGTAATATAGAATCATATAGATCTTCTCTTTTTCCACTTTAAGGAATAAAAGTGCCTATTGCCATATTATTTGGATTTAAAAATGATCTGCTGGGGGCGCCTGGGTGGGTCAGTTGTTGAGCATCTGCCTTTGGCTCAGGTCATGATCCTGGGGTCCTGGGATAGAGCCCCGCATTGGGCTCCCTGCTCTGCGGGAAGCCTGCTTCTCCCTCTCCCACTCTCCCTGCTTGTGTTCCTTCTCTCGCTGTCTCTCACTCTCTCTGTCAAAATAAATAAATAAAATCTTAAAAAAAAAAAAAAAGATCTGCTGTAGGTAGTTGCATTTTTTAACAATATAATTTTAGGCAGAGTAGGATTGTTTATGCTATTTGCTTTTTTTTAAATCCTTGAAGCTGATTAAATAGTAAGAAAATTGGGACATAGTTTTGGTTTAGGTAAAGAGAAAAGACAGTAAAGACAGCCTGTCACTGTTTTGGGGAGGCTTTTTGTGTGCTAGGTACTCTCTAGGGTTCTGGGGTAGAGAGATGGTCTTTGCCTCAGGAAACTTGGATCTTAAACCAGTGTGTTCTGGTTCCCCAAGATCTTACTAGAAAAAATGACCTGATCATGTTCAATTTCAGTGTGGGAAGCACAAGATTAAGCATAGTTAAATGGGTTTCTTTATTGTAGGACTTATAAAACTCTAATAGAGGTATGTGAATTGTGAATTTCTGAGAGTGAGCTATCCTAAGCAACATTTCAAGTTTCTAATACTTGAAATAGTAGGGTTATTAATGTCTCCCTAAATGGACTACTGATCTTATGACTATTTTAAGCAATCCTTACGTGTATTCGTGGTCTTTAAGAGTAGTGTTTTTCAAAGTTAATTAATCACCAGAATCACTTTGGGTACTTAGAAATTTAAAAAAAACCCAAAAAACATTTGAGTTGATAATACGTTTATGTGGTTTAAAATTCAAAAGTGTACATTGGCACACAGTGAAAAGTTCCCGCTCTGCTCTGTGCCCTAGCTGCCTACTTCCTTTTCTCATAGGTGACTAATGTTAGGCCTTTCCGAACTATTTCATGTGTATGCCATAACTTACTTAGCCAGAATATCAGTCACTGAGCCTTGTATTTGGAGATCTCTGATTTAGTAGGTTTGGGTGGGGACTGAGAAATGTCTTTAAAAATGTTCCCTAGAGATTGTGATGATTAGCTAGATTTAGACACTATTATTTAAGATGGTACACATTACTTTTACATGTGGCGTATTATCCGATTCTTAAGAAAACTTTGAAACAGATAGGGTGACGACCATTTTTAGCAGAGGTGGAAACACGAGAGCAAATGTTAAATGACCTACTCAAGGTCATGCTCTGTCTTTTAATGGTGGAGCTGAGTCTCAAAACCCAGGGCTGTTTGCTGGTATCTAGGTAGGACTGGGCTGACACTCAGTTTGACTTCATGGCTACGATGCTGGTGATTGGCTAAATAAACAACAAAACCAGACAAAACATTAATATGGGCATTTATATCTGATTCTTCCTATTTTGATACCACATTACATGTTAGAATATTTTATTGGATTACTTGCCAGTAGATGTCCAGTGACCAGACTTTCTCTGGTTTGCATTTCAAGGCCCGTAGCCTGTTAGACTCATGTTACCAGTTTCAGGCACCAAAACAGGAGGCTGCACACAGACTTTTATCTGTAATGTTGCTTCCTGATGAGCGCTCTTTCTCTCTTCCCTTTGCTTCCAACTTCCTTTGGGCCCCTTCAGCTCTTTTCCCTAACACCAACCCAGATTAAACCACAGAGGAGGGAAGGAGGAAAAAAAGAGACCCTCCTCTGGGTGGAGGGTACTGAGAGAGTATACCAGGCTGTGGAGTACTGCGAGGTTTTCCTCACTGATAAACTCTTTCTGTAGAATGAATGAATCCTGAAGAAGGAGTTTCACAAGTTTCTTATGGTATTGCAGGGGCGTTTGAATTAGGGCAGAGCCTCCAGGGGGTTATTTTGTAGGACAACATTCCTTTGGTGTATTTTAAAAAACCTAGCCTCATAATATTGGTCACATAAGAGAACATCTAAAAATCTTTAAAAATAGCTATGAATCCATCATTTTGAGGCAGTGTAGGACTTAGAGCCAAGACATATGAATGTCCATTCATTTGGTCAGCCACCCGTCCATCGGCACATGGTTAGGAAGGATTTACTATGTGCCAGGTGGTAGGGATTTAGAAGTAAGTAAAACATGTTTCTTGCCTTCTTAGAATTTGTCAGGCGGTGAAAGAGACAAGTATTTCATCAAACGAATAGTTATATCATATGAAGTGCTCTGGAGGAAGTGTGCCCCAGGTCTAAAGTGGGATTCAGAGAAAGGCCTAGGTTAGCCTGGAGTGAACGGTGAGTTAAGGTTTCCCACAGGTTGTTTCAGCCTAGCCTTGAGGGCCTAGTAGCTAGATGTGTAAAAGCAGTGGGGTATAATTACTCTAGGCTGAGGGAATAGATACGTTCAAAAAAAATAAGAGAGTAGTTTATGAGTATAATCTAGTTAAGGAATTGTGAGAGTATAGTGATGTTTGGAGTATAGAATGCTCTGGAAGAGTGAAGAGATAGATTGGAGGGGTCGTAGGGGCAAGAAGAGGAATCTCTCATGCTTTGTGAAATAAGAACCCTTGCACAGGAAACAAAGGAATTATTGTGCATATACAGATTTCTAATACCAGGAATTCCCAGACTTAGCTCTCATTCCCTGGATCCCATTCCCTGGATCCTCAGGTTCCTACCCTTGATCTCAGGATTTGAAATGGGCCCTATTTAGTTTGGCAACCAGTTAAGCCAGAACTTGGTGGATTTGAGCAGCAAAATATAGCAAGCTATCCAAGGATGAAGAATATAAATACAGTTCAGTGATGTTCATGGCTGTCATTTATTGAGCATTTAAGTGCTTGGCTCTTTCCAAGGTACATCACAAAATTACCTTTAATCCTTCTAGCAGCACTACCAGACAAGGGGTTTTATCCCCATTTTAATAGACCAAGAGACCTTCCAAGTTCTGGGAGGTTTGAGTAAGCTTGCCCAAGGTTCCAGAGCCAGTTAACGGCAGGGATGGAATCAAACCCAGGTTGGTTTGTCTGACAGCACAGCTCATTCTTTCCCGGCCCCGTGCCCCTCGCAAGACTGCAGCTGTGGTTCCTAGGGCAGATGGAATGGCGGCTCAGGAATGTCAAATGACCATTTCAAAAGCAGTAAAACTGCAATTTCATCTTTGATGTTAATGTTATCAAGATCCCTTGGTTAGGAATATAACCTAATTGTCTTGTTTCTGTGGGAAAGTCAGATTTCATTACAGGTGTTTTACTTCAGTTTACAATTCTATCTCAAGGATCATGTAACTTGCCAAATGGCAGTAGTTATACTAGGATGAGTATCCGTTATCTCATGACGAGTTCGATTTATATGTAGAGTTGAAATTGGGATTATAATGATTTGAATACCTTACCTGCATCTGGCAGATACTTTAATGAATGATGTTGTGGATATTCAGAATGTAGATATGGCCTAAGGGTGAAGAAAACCAAGAATTTTCTCTTGAATTTTTGGTTGGATGCTAGCAACACTTTTTGGATGGTAGCTCAAAAGAAGTCTCATCCTGTTAGCATGTTTTGATTCTTGTCTGTGTGTATAGTCTTACTGTTACCAAGATGGAATTAGACAGAAGGACTTGACAAAAGAAATTGTCAAGAAAAATTAATGTATAAAGGCCATATCTTGTATCTTTTTCTACCAAAGTTCTTGTCCATTTGGCATGTGTATTTCCCTTTTCCTGTTTTGAATGGAGCTGAAAATAACGTGGTATTTTGGCTTTAAAGGAAAATGACTCATTTTGTTGTGTTCGGCATTTCGTTTCTCAGACATGTGTTTGGCTTTTCAAATGGCACAGGAGTTTGGAATTTTGGTCTCTTTTTCATTTTATTAGGAACAATGTTATTTATGACACTACATAGGAGTTTGTAAGCAGGATATTTTCCAGGTTAGGGGAAGAAATTATTTATGAGTGGGATGCCATTTTTTTTTCCCCCTATGCTAGTTTACAGAGCATTTCTGTAAAATGAATTTCCTTATTTTAATTTTATAGAACTCTTAACAGTTTTAACTGAAAACCATTTTAGGGGAAATAGTTTAAAGAATTTCCCATTTTAAAAAATGTGTATCATTTCATAAATTTATAGTATTTATTTAGAAACTTCTTTTCTTTTTGGTCTTGAATGCATCTTGAAGGTGAATGTACTGTATCATTTTCTTAAAGTGAACACATTATATAGACTAGCATTTGTCGTCTCCATAAGCATGAAGTATATATATAAGTCCTACCTATAATTGTCATTTAGGAAGCTGACAGATGGATTTTCCCTCTATAAAAGCCGTCATTTGTGTGATTTGGGGTCTTTTAATAGTAAAGTCAGATGTTTGCTGCTAGGCTTAGTTCTCTTTGGGTAGGCAAAAAGTGAGAAAAGTCAGAACACTATTTTAGAAATTGTAAAGTCAATTTAAAGAAATAAAATGTGGTTATGACTTACGGCTGAGCAAAGATATATTAGGGATCACTGTACATGCTGAGATTTGAATTATAAAACTGAGCAGATTCCTCTTCACCAAGCAAATACCTTTTTCAGGGGTTGGGAGTCCATATCACTGGCCTCAAACCCAGATGCCTACAGGTGCTTGGTACCTCTAGGTAAGGGTGCCTCTAGTCACCATACGGGAAAGTAAGTGCAGTTGCTCGATCTTCTCTTTCAAAAGAAGCTAAAAACCTGAAATTCTGTGCGAAATTCTCCCCAAGTTTAAATGTTGGCCAAGACTCGTTAAAAATCTTTAAAAAATTTAAAATGCCGTGTGATTCAATATCATGTGTACATCTGTAGGCTGGCAGTTTGTGACATCTTGAGGCTTCTCCTGCCCCCTTCTAGTAATTAACTGTAGCTTTTGCATTCAGATCTTAAAGAGACTCTTCTGTATCCTTGCCCCCACTGCCTTCTCTTCCCGTGTTGAAAACCACTGGTAAGGGGGGCACCTGGGTGGCTTAGTCCGTTAGGCGTCTGCCTTCGGCTCAAGTCATGATACCACTGGGATGGAGCCCCGCCTTGGGTTCCCTGCTCAGCAGGGGTCTGCTTCTCCCTCTCCCTCTGCCCTTCCTCCCTGCTTGTTTTCTCTCTCTCTCTCTCAAGTAAATAGAAAACCACTGATAAGTCAATTACAGTCACTTAATGTCTTTTCATGGGATTTTAATAAGGGAGGCACTATTAAAAATATTAATATGCTTTATGCTACTTCATGCTACTTTATGGTGCCATTTTATTTTATTTTATTTTATTTTATTTTATTAAGCTTTTATTTATTTGAGAGAGAGAGCGCATGTGAGCACAAGCAGGGAGAGTGGCAGGCAGAGGGAGAAGCAGGCTTCCTGCTGAGCAAGGAGCCTGATGGGGGACTCCATCCCAGGACCCTGGGATCATGACCTGAGCCAAAGGCTACAGTGCCATTTTGTATCTAAACAGAATCATGCATGGGTAAATGACTTAATCAGAGTACAAGACAAACCAGTGGGTTTTAGTATAACAATATGGAAAGTTCATTGATAGGGCTTCGGATTCCACATTGCAACCAACCTTTAAGAAACTATCACTTGCTAAGTTTTGGTGTAGTATCAAAGAATAGCTGTAATTTTAAAACTATTTTAAAAGTATATAATTATTTGGTTGACATAGTGGCTATGTTAGTAAGATGAATGAACAGGTATTTTTTCCAACATTGATTTAGTATTGGCTACTTTAATGGCACTGTGCATTTTTTATTACTTTTATATTTTTTATAGTATATTTTATAGTATATTTATTACTGTTTATATTTTAGAAGGGAGTACTGCCATTCTCAAAGTGTGGTCTGCAGACTCTGGATCTCTAAGACCTTCTCATGGGCTCTGAGGTCAAAACTATCTTCATAATAAGGGTGCCTGGGTGGCTCAGTCAGTTAAGCGTCTGCCTTCAGCTCAGGTAATGATCCCAGGGTCCTGGGATGGAGCCCCATTTTGGCTCCCTGCTCAGAGGGGCATCTGCCTCTCCCTCTCCATTTGTCCCTCCCCCCTGCCTTGTGCACTTGCTCTCTCTCTCTTTCTCAGATAAATAAATAAAATCTTTAAGAAAAAACTATCTTCATAATAATACTGAGACTTCGTCTTTTTCACTGTTTGGAAATTTGTGCTATTGTTCAAAAGCAATGGCAGGTAAAATACTGGCTTCTTAGCACAAATCAAAGTAGTGGCACCAAACTGTATTGAAAATTATTGTATTCTTCACTTTTTTGCACTTGTAGGAACAGCCAGTTTTCACTCAAAGGGTGTCTTTGATGAAGTGGTAAAAATTACTAAATTTTATTAAATCTTAACCTTTGAGTGTATATTACTTTAATATGCAGTGTGACAAAATGAAAAGGACGTTGGTTGTCTTGAAGAAAAACACTTCTGCAGTTGTTTTAGATGCAAGCTGAACTAGCTCCTTTCTTCAGGAACACTTATTTTACTTAAAAGACTTGGGTATTTCACAGAGATTTCCTCAAAAATGACCATAGTGAGCCTGTCACTTCAAGGGAAACAACTGAAGCTGTTTGTTGCTAGTGATAAAATTAAACTTTCAAGCAAAAATTAGAATTTTGGGAAATTTGTATCCATCATTGTGAGTTTAACAGACATGATTTTGTAAGTCAGCAAACCATTATTTTCCATATGAGCAGCGCATGCTGTTATAGACTTGCACGTGGGCAAAAGAGTTGATAGGTTTCAGAAGGTTTCACATTGCTCCCAACCTTTAAGGAATGATCACTTGTCAAGTTTTGGTGTAATATCAAAGAACGTCCACAGTGATCTGTAAGGGGTATTAAAATATCGGGGCCAGCTCTTCACATACTTCAACCAAAACAATGTACTGTGACGTACGGAACGCAGAAGCAGATCTGAGAATCTGGCTCTCTTATATTAAGACCAGTAATAAAGAGGTCTGCAAAAATGTAAAACAGTCCCCTATCACAAATAGTTTTGGGAAAATAGTTACTTTTCATAAGGTAATTTTTGTTTATGTAATGAGTTTATTATTTTTGAAATAAATATTCCAAAATTTTCTTGGTACTTAATATTATAAATATCAGTGTTTGTGGGGACCTCAATTTTTTTAAAGATTTTATTAGAGAGAGAACACAAGTGGGGGGGCAGAGGGAGAGAGGGAGAAGCAGGCTCCCCACTGAGCAGAGAGCCTGATGCGGGGCTGGATCCCAGGACCCTAGGATCATGACCTGAGCCGAAGGAAGCCGCTTAACTGAGCCACCCAGGCGCCCCTGGGGTCCTCAATTTTTAAGAGTGTGAAGTGGTTCTAAGATAAAATTTAAAATTTTAAAATACATTATGAGGGGTTAAGAAGAGAGGCTGTTGGGAAGACTCTTAAGGAATATTTGGGGAGGTGAAAAATATGCATCCAGAGATTCTGATTTACTTTTAGAGAAAACCCTTTTATAGGAGATACAAAGAAATAAACTTAATGGTCTCAGTGTTCTTGAGGCCTAAAATCTTTTGTTTCTGGTAAATTTTTAGTCTCTCTTTGGCCTTTACCATAATCTTATTCCTTGGTTACTTAGTGTTAAACTTTGAAGTTTTCTCTGGTCAGCTGTGACATGAGAAAAATTAAGGACAAAATAGTTTTTAATATAGCTAAATTTGTTTAGTTTATATTTAATCTAAAATTATGGCCTCCTTACATTTTTGCCGTGAAAATGAGGTGTAGTGATTTTTTTTTTTTTTTTAAATGTGTGTGTTGTCCAAATAGCTACCTTGCTTCTCTCATTATTCATCCAGCCCCACTCCCATTTACTGTTCTGGAAATCCTGAAGCTGGGGAACCCATGATTAGGGTTAAATTCAGATAGAGGCAGTACAAAATGGATTTCAAAGAATGTATCTGAAAGTTGAATGTCTCTAAGTCAAATTTCAGACATACAATGAGTCTTTCATAATCACAAAGATGGAGAGAATTATCCCTAATGTGTTGGTGCTTCTTGCTTGCCAACACAGCCCTAATTGTTCCAGGTTCTTCCCAGTCATCCTCAGTCCCATGGGTCAAGGTAGCTCTTAATATTTAAGTCATAACACAGAGTTGGGTGGGTAGCAAGAAAGGTTTTATCCCCTTCATAGAAGAACAGATCTCCAGTGTAGCATGAGAAGACTCAGTTGACCCCTTCCATTTTATACCCAAGACCTCCTAAAGAGGATTCCCTGTAAACATGCCTTAGATGGTTTGCTGTTGGCTTGCTCCAGGACTGTGTGAAAAGGGGTTTTGGGTTGGATGCTCTCCGGACTGGATTGAATAAGGCAGCACCAGATTTTCATTTATCTGCTGGGGCTGGGAATGTGCCTATTAGATGCTGGCACAAGTAAATGACCATTTCAAAAAATACCCTCTGCAGCTTTGCCCAAAGCAAAGCCTCTTCTCCCAGTGACAATGGCCGGCAGGTGGGACCACCACATGATAGCTTGAATTTATTGATGTCAGTGATAATGTTGAACAGATGACATGCAAAGAGACAGTTCAGTGGTGGCAGTGTAGATGGTATGGTGTGACACTTGTATTAAAGAACAATGTGAAAGTTAAGGACTGACTGCCTGTACTTAGGAAAGTGCAGGGTGATAGAGCAGAAAAGACTGGAAGCTTGACTCCTATCTCAGCCATCTATCTAGCAACATAGTTGCTCCAAAAAAAAAAAAAAAAAAAAGGTAATTTCATTGCTTCTTGAGTTTTAGGCTTTAAGATTTAGAGTTTTCTTTTGGGGAAATGCCAGAAATATTCTTACAGTATTTCTTTTTCTACAAGAAAATAATCTGGGCACAGATTTTTAATGTATGATTTAGTGTTTTAGGTAACCTTTACTGTTGGCTGTTGTTTCTTTATATGGATTATTAAGCCCTTTGCTCCAAAATAAAATGATACAGATATGTAAAAGTTTTATTCCATGGATGGATAGGTAGAGGTTGGAGTGAGGTCACTTTAAAGGCAGGTTGCTCATATTATTGGGTAAGTGGTGAGTTACTAAATGTTCTCTTTATGGTAACTGGTCTGCTTATAAGAGCTAATATGGGCAACTATCCTAAAAGAAACCTGTATATTTGTACTTTTCTTGCCTGTTTTAAACTTTAGTTTGAGGTGGAAGACCTGGGGAGTTAATTTTGTTGAGATTAGATCAGGAACCTTTTCTTCCTCTAAAATGGATTGTATACAAGTATTATTCTCCATTTTTCACTGTTGGAACTGTATCTAAAGACGTGGAAGAGTGGGGAAAGACTTGGTTTTCTTACTGTCTCTGAAGCCATTTCAGATGGAAACAAATGAACACAAAGTAGACACGAAGGTCCTCTAGGAGGGAGAAGCTGTCCACTTCTGCAGGAAGAAAAGTAGGGCTATCGGGACAAATTCATGGAGGACGTAACACTTGAGCTGGGCCTGAAATAAGTAGGAATGAGACTGGAAGAAATGTACTTGTGGCAGATTGTCAACTTTTCCACCATTAGGGTGATTGCTACAAACATGAAACATGGGCAGGTGTACCTGGTCCTACACTTCCAGATACATGAAGACTGTCATCTTGTAGAAGGTGGGGTGTCAGGAATATCTTTCTGTCCTGGAGAATTGAAACCTTTTCGGGATCTAAACATACCTAAATTTTTTTTCGTTTTAGAAATACAGCTAAAAATCCATCAGGTTTCATTCAGTTTAGGGGTATGTATGTATGAACATGCAGGTGTGGTACATGACAGGTAGACAGAATTCGAAAACCGACGGACCTGCACTGATGCTATTCCCAGTTGAGGATCGGTGAGAAGATGAATTATATTTGAAATTATAATGTTAAATTTGGGGAAAAGGAGACTGAACTTACAGGGGATTTTCAGGGCAGCGGTGAAATATGTTAGATTCCAGCAGGTTACACTTTGATTTCTTGTCTCTTTTTAAACATCAGTTTGCTGTTACCCTACCTTGGTGCTTTAAGAAAAAGAAAATCCAGCATCTGAATCTGTAAAATGCCTATAAATTTAAAGGAATGAAATAGGTTATTGAATTGGAATATAGAATAAATCTTTGGTGTAGGAGTACTAAGGATTGTCAGAAGCTTATTGTTAACCTATCCATTGTGTGTTATAGCCACCTCACAAAGGCTTGCCTACCTGTCCCTGAATGAGATTAAATGCTGAGTTATGAGGTTATTTTGTAATGTTATGCTGTACTCTTCAAATTGTTTTCCATCTCACAGCCACATGTAAAGATTTATTCTGAAATGGAATTTGGTGAGTTCTAGGGTACTTTTCCTTTTATTTTAAAAAACAAGGGAGACTTGTTCATGTTGCTCCTAGAGGAAATATAGTTAATGACTTTAAGCATTGTGAGCTTTTGGAGAAAGATCCTTTAAAGTAGATGAGTGCCTAATAATTATGTAGAGACATTCAGTTACTTAGTAATTGAATTGAATTCTGTGATTTCCGTGTCTGCTGAGGACTCTATAATGTAAAAGGAGGAACTCAGTACTCTTTTATTTTTATAGTTTTTTGTTTGTTTGTAGGTTTTTTGTCGCTATGGTCTGGGATTTATGCTTAGGGTGCCAATTTAGTCCTGATAACTGTTTTGAGATTTGCAAGCATGATATATTTTGTGTAAATTTTGGGGACTGAATTTAAGAAATTTAAAAAATCTGGTATTTGGGGAAACATCCTAAATGTCCGTGTAAAATCAGTTTGTATGTGAAAGTTTCAGATGGGTTAGATGAAATGGAATATGACAGTAAGTGCTAGTCCCATATAAACATTATATATGTATCCCCACTGATAATATTTGCTTTTCAAACATTCATAAGAATTCCAGGACTAGGGTGCCTGGGTGGCTCAGTTGGTTGGGCGACTGCCTTCGGCTCAGGTCATGATCCTGGAGTCCCGGGATCGAGTCCCACATCGGGCTCCCTGCTCGGCGGGGAGTCTGCTTCTCCCTCTGACCCTCCTCCCTCTCATGCTCTCTGTCTCTCATTGAAAAAAAAAAAGAATTCCAGGACTAAAAAGAACCAGAGATGACTATTAGTCTTCCCTTATATAGATGAGAACCTGAGACTTAATGGGCTCAAATGAGCCCAGTTAGTAGTAGATGAGCTGGGAGTAAGCTCCAGATTTCTTTTTACCCAGTGGGCATTGTTTCCAGTACAAATGGGTGTACATTTCAGATGTGGTTAGGAGTCCACCATGATTTTTGAGATTAGAAAATTGAATTGAGGGCAGTGACTCTGTCCCCTAGTGGCCTGAAATTTGCTGTCGAGTTCTTGACTTCATACTTCAGCATTTTTATGTTTTCAAAGCTTATTTTGGTGTTACAAATATTGTGTACGTGGAATGGTATTTGAAAACATGAGAGCAGCATTTAATATTTAATCAATTGCCCGGTTTTGAAAAGGCTTTGACAAATTTTATCTGCCCCCAGCTCCCTTTCCTCCCTGTAACTTTATACTTTGTGAAAGCTCTCAAGACCTTGTTGGGCGAAGAGAAAGGAATGGGAATGAATGGGTTTAGTTGTCTGCAGGAAAAATGTACCTTCTCGGAGTACTACTGTGGTTTTGGGGAAGTAAACCTTTCTTAGCCTTTTCCCTCCAGCTCTACTCCTGCGTCTGCTCCAGGATTCTGAAGGCCATTGTTTGGAGCCTCCCAGTTTAGTTTATCCCCATTTTCTAGTTGGCCTTCTCTCAGAGCTCATGAATCCCACACATGGTGGGTCAGGTGCTCTTCTTTGGGAGTGAGAATAAAGTCACCAGTGAGTGGGAGAGAAATTAAGTATGGCATCATTTGAAAGTTATTGCTTAGGAGTAAGATTCAGAATTGGCAAAAAAACCTGTATATATGTTAGTGTTTGAAAGATGTTCCTCAGCATTAAACAAAGAATAGAATTTATAGGATAAAATAAAGTTGAGAGACAGTTGGGTCCTGCTAGAATCTCTTACTGAAATAATTAGGTCATTTGCCCATTTATATAATAAATGATTTATGGCAGCTTTGAATCCTAAACTGGCTTTAAGCTGTGATTTATTTTCGGAGTATGTATATCACTTTCATCTGTTAGTACAAATGATTGAAATTTGATTTTATGTATTTTTGTCACTTTTTTTTTAAGATTTTATTTACTTATTTGACAGAGAGAGACACAGCGAGAGAGGGAACACAAGCAGCGGGAATGGGAGAGGGAGAAGTAGACTCCCCGCTGAGCAGGGAGCCCGATGCGGGCTTGATCCCAGAACCCTGGGATCCTGACCTGAGCCGAAGGCAGACGCTTAACGACTGAGCCACCCAGGCACCCCTATTTTTGTCACTTTTTAGAAAGTAAAATTCATGGAATTTCCTGTTTAAGAAAATGTTTTTTTTAAAGATTTTATTTATTTGGCAGAGAGCATGCACGCACACAAGCAGGGGGAGCTGCAGGCAGAGGAGAGGGAGAAGCAGGCTCCCCGCTGAGCAGGGAGCCTGATGTGGGGCTCGATCCCAGCACTCTGGGACCATGACCTGAGCTGAAGACAGATGCTTAACTGACTGAGCCACCCAGGCGCCCCCATGGAATTTCCTGTTGATTGAATGTTTTAATTTTTTTCTATTGCTTTCTAAAATTCTGTTTATTTTTAAGAGAATCATCTATGAAAAAATTTTGAAAGATTAGGCAGTTGTTTTGGTAACTTGATAGACTCAAACTCTTACAATCTCTGCGTTTGATTACATCTTTACATTATAAAGTGAGTTCCTTATGTTGACCGAAGGGTCTAGTTTAAATGAGTATTACAATATTTTATATTAATTCAAGACCGTTTTCTTGAGATAAGCAGCAAAATCGTAATAGATAATATGAGTTAATATCTTTTAGTTATGCAGCCCCTTGAGATTTTTTGAAGCATATTTGATACTCTTTTAGAATTGGGGGGAGGTGTTATCCTTGTTTTGTAGATACGGACATAGAGGTCTTCATTTGTGTAGTTTTGTGTCAGAAGGCCCTTCAGGAACTGAGACTGTGTCTTAAGTCAATTAAGCTTTCAGGCTTTTTCTGCCCCATTTTGTTAAATTCTTAGTAGATTTATGCTACCCTAATATCTTCATTTTATGATATACATGTACATTACATTTAAGAATCTCTTGGCATATATAGCACAGTGTTTAAAAAAAAAAAAAAATGGCTTCCATTGGTGTTGGTTCAGGTACCAGCTCTGTTGCCACTTTGTGTATTACAAATACTAGAAGCCTCAGTTTCCTTATCTGTAAAATGGGATTGATATTATTATCAAAGTCGCTAATGGGGTGGTGAGGGAAGGGAATTGTAGAGTTGACCAGGGATCTTTTTTGGGACAAAAAATCAAAGATAATATAAAAAACATTCTTGCCTTAGCAGATTTTTTGTATACTACTGTTAGAAATCACCAAATAATGATACAAGTACCTATCAGAACTATTCAAAAAGATTTTGTACATGTGGTTTATTCATATTTCATTTTGTTTTTAAAGGTTACGGGAAGTTTCAGAAAAACTGAACAAATACAATTTAAACAGGTAAGAGTTTTAAGATATTTTAAATTTTCTGAAAAGAGCATTTTTTTCTTTATTAGGAAAAATAAGTCCTATTTAGGCAGAAGCAACCAGAAATATTTTAATCTGTCAACTATTTATGACTTGGATTCATTTGAATAATAGGTTCTGTTCATACTGATTTTTGAAAAATCTGGCATACCAAGGACGTGTAATAACTGTAAAGGATATCATAATTATTATTTTTCAATTACTGCTTATTATAATATGTAAATATTAATTTTTAAAAACAGGTTTTTCCAGCTATTTTTTCCTTTGGTTAATCAGATAAAAAACAAACATACCAACCCTAGAATGTATTTGCCATTTAAAAAATAATTTTATTTGACTTTTTTTATTCCTTAGCCACCCCCCTTTGAATGTATTGGAACAGGCTACTATCAAACAGTGTGTGGTAGGACCAAATCATGCTGCCTTTCTTCTTGAGGTAAATTGTTCACTGTAAGATATAGAAATGAAAAGGAACTTAAATTAAAATAGAATCGTGCATTATCATGTATCTTCCTTTTTAACCAGGCAAAATAGAAGTTTTTTGCAAGAGATCACCCAGTTCCATTTCCTTATTTTGTCCATTCTCTGGCTCAGAGAAAGCTTAAGTGATTTAGTACAGCTTGAAACCATAGTAATGGAGAAGTTCCTGATACCCAGTCATTTCCTTACTCTGAATTCTGTTAGAGATACTTTAAATTATTTTTACTGCTATCCTGATAATGTAATGTAAAACATACTTCCCCACGTCAGGCGTGAGTGCCTTCTGAAAAGGAACTTATTTGTTGTCTTCTGAATTGACAGTGATGGGGACATAATCTGTTTATTGAATAAATTCATATTTTAATACACATTTTTACTTTGGCGATTTCTTCTATTTTCTTGGCTTTTAGGATGGTAGAGTTTGCAGGATTGGTTTCTCAGTACAGCCAGACAGATTGGAATTGGGCAAACCTGATAACAACGATGGGTAAGACATTAATGCCGTTTCTATTTAATAAGTATTTAGCTCTTCGAAGGTATTGTATTAAACCTGTGTTTTGATTTTGATAGCCTTCAAGTTTAAAAAAAGCATTGTAGAAAATGAGGCACTTAAAATAGTGAAATGGTTATCTTGTAGTTTGATTTTAATTTTTCTGCAAGCAGTGATTTATGGCTAAAATATTAATATTGAAAATAGCAGAGAAGTTGGTCACTTCACAGAAATTGGTTATCAGAGGAATGATTTATGTATGTGGTAGGTCCCAAGTCAGATCTGTTCTTTGATTGAAATGACTTTTTAGATCTTTTTTTTCCCCCCAAGATTTTATTTTTAAGTAATCTCTATACCCAGTGTGGGGCTTGAACTCCCAACCCTGAGATCAAGAGTCACATGCTCTACCAACTGAGCCAGCCAGGCCCCCTTCCCTGCCCTTTTTCAAGTAATATCTATACCCGATGTGGATCTCAAACTCATGATCCCCTAGTTTGAGTCTCATGGTGTACCGACTGAGCCAGCCAGGCCCCTCATGTTTTTTCCTTTTTAATATTTCCAAATCAAGTAACTCAGTTTGAAATTGACAAGGGTCTTTAAAATTGTGGTCTTTATAAATGATGACATATAAAAAGCACTGCTAGATAATGTATGATGAATTTCAGTTGCCTGCCTCTAAGGAAAGCATGATTACTTTAAAAAGTCTAAAGAATAATTCATTTGCAGTTAAACCATGCAGACACTTTGAACCAGGAGGGAGTGCTGGATTGCTGGGAGGCCGTAGGTTGTGCGGCTTGCTCGGTGACGGGAAGGACACATTCCAGGAGGGGCAGTCGGAGAAGAGCGAGGCTGGTGTTTCACCACGGTCACTCCCAGAGTAGTGAGGCCAGGAGTCCCAGGCTTGTGCCTAGCGAGTTTGGGACTGTTCTGTGACTGTTGCACCTCCTGTTTTTTTCCCAGGTCAAAGTTGAACAGCAGCTCGGGGGCAGGGAGGACATCAAGGCCTGGGAGGACAAGTGACTCCCCATGGTTTCTCTCAGGTTCTGAGACTCTGGGCAGGCTGGCAGGCAACACCCTGGGGTAAGTGTGGCCAGGTGATGGCCTCCGCTGGTCCGGGCCCGCGCTCTGTGCGGGCTCTCACTCTGAGAAATCGCCTTCTGTGTTACCCAGCGGAGCAGGGAGGAAACTCCTGAACTCTGGGCAGGCGCTCTGGTTGCTCATGGCGAGGCACCGTGATAAAAATAACCCATGCAGGCTAATTACAATTAACCCAGGCTCTTGACCTTTTAAAAGTATCTAATGTTGAGATGTGTTTAATATATCACTTACCAGGTCGCTTACGTTACTTCAGTTTTTCAGTGGTGTTGACTTTGGTCTTATTTATGCTAATTCTTGGGTAAAAAAATCCAACATTTATTTCTTTCTAGGTTCCAAATTTGGTAGTTCTTTCTGAATTAATTTAGTGAGGTTTGAAAATCATGTAACTAAACTTGACAGCCTTTAATTAAGTTATTTTTATTTTATTTTATTTTTTAGTATTTTATTTATTTATATATTTGAAAGAGAGACAGCAAGAACGATAGAAGGAACATAAGCAGGGGGAATGGGAGAGGGAGAAGCAGGCTTCCCGCCAAACAGGGAGCCCCATGTGGGGCTCGATCCCAGGACCCCGGGATCACGACCTGAGCCGAAGGCAGACGCTTAACGACTGAGCCACCCAGGCGCCCTAAGTTATTTTTAAAGATTTATTTATTTCTAGAGAGAGTGCAAGTGGTGGGTGGGGTGGGGCGGGAGGGGCAGAGAAAGGGGGAGACAAGCAGACTCCCTTCACTGAGCAGGGAGTCCCATGTGGGGCCCGATCCTAGGACTCTGAGATCATGACCTGAGCCAAAACCACGAGTCCGAAGCTCAACCGACTCAACCACCCAGGCGCCCCAAGTTATTTTTATTTTTTTATCAAGATACAGTTGACATACAACATTATATTAGTTTCAGATGTACAGCATGATTTGCTATTTATGTGTTGTGAAATGATCATGGTAAGTCTAGTTAACATCCATCACCATACATAGTTTTTCTTTTTTTTTTTTAAAGATTTTATTTATTTATTTGACAGGGAGCACATGTAGGCAGACCGGTAGGCAGAGGCAGAGGCAGAGGGAGAGGGAGAAGCAGGCTGCCCGCTGAGCAGAGAGCCTGAGGTAGGGCTTGATCCCAGGACCCTGGGATCAGGACCTGAGCCAAAGGCAGACACTTAACTGATTGAGCCACCCAGGTGCCCCTTCATTACCATACATAGTTACAATATATATATTTTTTCTTGTGATGAGGACTTTGAAGATCTACTTTTTTAGCATCTTTCAAATATGCAGTGTTGTACATTACATTGTCATGACTTATTTTATACCTGGAAGTTTGTACCTTCTTTTTACTTTTAAATTATTTATAACATGTGTACCTCTTAAACTAGATAATCAACTTTCATTTTATCTAAAGTTGATAAGCTGTCAAATTAATGAAATCATACACAAATTCTAAGCCAGATGATTTTACTCATTTTATACCTTGATCTTGAATACCTAGATTTTCTGAAATTACCTGATGAATGGTTAGATAATGCCAAATCAGTCAAGTCAGCAAATGTGTTCAAAGGCTGATCAGAGAAATATAACTAGAAGCAATTTAAATTGTTTCAAAATACAGTAAGAGGAGGAGGAAGGTTTTAAACATTTTAAAAATATTTTGACACTCTGAATTTCTAGGTAAAATTATATTTGAAAATTGAGAGCCCCAAATGCTTATTGTTTCTTTGCCTTTTTGTTTTTATGCTGAACTAAGTTTATTTTGAGGTCAGAGGAAGGTCATTTAGTGGAGTACATTCTTCAGCTCATTCTGTGCTAGAACTATTAATGGGAAACATAGCTCTGTTCTTCATGAAAATATTAAGTATCTCCTTTTACTGGTCCTGTGCACACAACTAACATAACAGTATATGATAAAGAATTCCGAAAATGATGTAATAACAAATGAAATTGTCATTTCATTTAATAAACCTGGAAAAAATTTGATTATATTTACTTAAGAAAGAATAACTATTATGTGTTACACCATGTCAAACTATACCTTCTTTAAAAATTTGTTTAATTGCAGGGTCAGCAAACCACAGCCTGTGGGCTAAATCCATTCTCTCTTGTTTTTATTGAAACACAGGCATGCTTGCTACTTAGTTACTGTCTGTGGCTGCTTTGTGCTAAAATGGGAGAGATGAGTAGTCTTGACAAAGACTTTAGCTCACAAAGCCTAAATAAACTATTTACTTGTCTGCTCTTTACAGAAAAGTTTGCTGATCCCTGTTTTAGTTTATCCATTTATGTGGTGGCATTTGTTAACTAATTTGTACTCTGTATTTTTAAATTAAAATTTTTATTTTGAAATAATCTGACTTCCTTTTGTTGTTCTTCAAGTACATCACTGAAGTAATTTGCCTTTTAAAAAGTTGTAAAAACTTTCACCTGGTTTCCCCAAATGTTAACATTTTACATAACCATAGTACATTGATCAAAACCAGGAAATTAACAGTGAACAGTGCTTAATCTACAGAGTTTACTCAAATTCCACTAATTGTCCCACTAACACCCTTTTCTCTGGTCCAGGAGTCAATCCAGGATCCCAAATTGCATTTAGTTGTCATGCTTCTGTGGGTTCCTCTAGCCTGGGGCAGTTTCTCAATCTCCTTACTTTCTGGACCCTGATGAGTTTGAAAAATGTCTGATTATTTTGTAGAATGTTTGAATTTGTCTATTTCCTCATGATTAAACCCAGGTGATGCTTTTTTTTTTTTTAAGTCATCTTTTTTAGAGTGGTTTTCAGGTTCACAGCAAAAATGGGAGAAAGATAGAGATTTCCTGTATACTCCCTGTCTCTACACATGTATAGTCTCATACTATCAACATCTCCTACCTGAGCAGTCCATTTGTTAAAATTGATGAAACTACATTGACACATCATTATCACCCAGAGTCCATGGTTCCCATTATGTTTTACCCTAGCTGTTGTACATTCTGTATATAAATGTATAATGACATGTATCCTCCATTATAGTATCAGAGTAGTTGAATTTCCTTAAAAATCATCTGCACTCTGCCTATTTATCCCTCTCTCCCCTCTGATCCCTGGCAATGACTGATGTTGTTACTGTCTCCATAGTTTTGTCTTTTCCAGAATTTTGTATAGTTGGAATCATATGTCTGGATGTACTACAGGTTATTTCTGCACTCACCCACTGGATGACATCTTGGCTGCTTCCAAGTTTTGGCAATTGTGATTAAAACTGTTCATAAACATTGTGTTCAGGTTTTTTTGTGGATGTAAGTTTTCAACTCCAATACCAAGGAGCACAATTGCTGGAACATGTTAGGAGTATGTTTAGTTTTCTAAGAACCTGGCTACTGTTTTCCAAAGTGGCTGTACCATTTTCTTTTCCCACCAGCAGTGAGTGAGAGTTCTTACTGTTCACAGGCTCACCAGCAAAATTGGTGTTGTCAGTGTTCTGGATTTTGGCTGTTCTAATAGGCGTGTAATGGTATCTCATTGCTTTAGGTTGCATTTCCGTAGTGATATACGATGTGGAACGTCTTTCTATATGCTACTTGCTATCTGTATATCTTCTCTGGTGAGGTGTCGGTAAAGGTCTTCGGCCCATTGTTTGAATGACTGTCTTTCCTTCCTTCCGTCCGTCCGTCCTTCCTTCCTTCCTTCCTTCCTTCCTTCCTTCCCTCCCTCCCTCCCTCCCTCCCTCCGGGAGAGTGTGCGCAAGCACAAGCAGGGGGAGCTGCAGGCAGAGGGTGAGGGAGAAGCAGGCTTCCTGCTGAGCAGGGAGCCCGATGTGGGGCTCGAGCCCGGGACCCTGGGATCATGACCTGAGCCGAAGGCAGGCGCTTTTAACTGACTGAGCCACCCAGGCGCCACTCCATATAAACTTTAGAATCAGTTTATTGGTACCCACAAAATAATTTGCTAGACTTTTGATTAGGATTGCAGGTGGTGCATTTTTGTCGAGAACACTGCAGAGGTGGTGATGTTTTCTTCTCAGTGCATCATATCAGGAGGCACATGGTGTGGATACGTCTCATCTAGCGATGAGATTACCCCTGATTAGTTAGGTAAGGTGGTGTTTGCCAGGTTTGGCAACTATAAAGTTACTGTTTCCCCCTTTGTAATTAACATTATTCTGTGGGGAGATTCTTTGACCATGTAAATATTATATTTTTATGCTTGATTTTAGCATCCATTGATGATTTTTTGCCTTAAGTATTTCTGTGGTGTTGGCCAAATAGTTATTTTTTTAAAATTTCTGTCATTCCTTTTACACTTTTACTAATTAGAATTCAAGCATAAGGAAGAATTTTTCCTCCTTGCACATTTATTTCTTGTTTATTCTGTTTCTCTTCAGTTATTTTTATCATTATGGTCTCATGGATATTTTATTCTATAGTTTATAATTCGTCACAATTTATTATGTTGCTCAAATTGTCTTAGATTTAATGTTCTCTTTATAAATAAAACTTGGATATAACCAGTTATAATAGAATGACAAATAGAGCTGGAATTTTGTGATTTTGCTCATAAAATACGTAACAAATAACAATAATAAACCGTAGTACATTTGATCTTGACTAAAACCTCTGTAGATCTACTCCAAAGAAGATTAGGGCTAATCTTAAGGCTTTAAAATGCAGAGAGAAGCGATTTTTGAGTCCCCTTACACATCCTTGCCCACACTGCCTTTCTATCCCTCACTCTCTTATCCACACACACGCCCCAGAAGTAACTCAGCGTTGAGCTTTCTTTGGCATTTGATTCATGAGTTGCAGTATTGAGAAATGTCACAAATGTCACAGTGTCCACTGACTTAAGTCATTGCCAGTCTTTTGTTTACCTTTATTTGGTCTTGCAGATGTCCACAAAGTGTAAGCACTTCAGAACTGATCGTTTGTCTTGGCCTCAATGAAAATTCTGTTTGTTGATGGTGAAATTGTGATCAAGTTATTTTGTAAATTAAGCAATTTTATAGAGTCAAAAATATTTTTCTCATGATACATTTTTCCCCCCATGAGTTGCATAGTGGGTGTTTATTCCCCTTTCTGTGTTGATTACAAGGAACTTTAAAGAAGTTTGCAATTTATAGCATGTAATAGAGAATCTAGAACAAGTAGATCTTGAGACCCCAGAGGGGATTCTTATCCGCAAATTTACCAAATGCAGTCAAATATGAAAAAGCCCATAACCATAGACTGTGGTCCCCTACCCCCTTTCTTCAGACTCCAGACTTGCTCCCTTTGGGTTGTGAATCAGGGAGCAGATGGTCTCTGTATTTGAGAGCTGCATTTGAAAGATTTTGGAATAATTGGTTTTTCTTTCCCATCACCATAGATAATTGAAAATTGATCATTTTGACTTATTCTTAGGAATGCATAGCAGACAAAATTTATGGGACTTTTAATATTTTTCCCTTTGGCCTTTTCACTGTTCAGCAGGTGTTTGTGCTAAAGGTTTCTAGTTGCTCCTGTTTCCTCCCTTTCATAATTACTCATATTTATCCTGGGAGATACTTCAAAAATCTCCTAGGTATTTTTGTTAAACTCATTTCAGACCAGGTTAAGGGTAAAACCACCGAATTTACTTGGGGAAGAGAGTTAATTGTGCTCAATAGTAAGTTTAAAATGGAGATAATATCTAAAGTCTCTTTATTCTGTTTGTTGTCACTGGATATAATAGATGATAGGTGTAAGCTGCTTTTCATTAATTTGAGCTACCATATTTCCTTTGGAGTCTCATCTGAGCTAATAATTAGCACTGGATTTGGAATGTAAAAGCCAAGCAGGTCACTGTAATTGTAAACTGTTGAACCTGGCTAGGTGGGTAAGGTGGTAGGTAGTAGGGCTGTGACAAACTAAGTAGATGCCCCTTTTTAAAGGAGGCAGCTGATGAGCTGATTATTACCATAGGAGAATACAGAGCTATTGTTGCCAAATGCAAACTTCCATGCCTCAACTTCACTTTTTTTATTTTTTTAAGTGAGCTCTATGCCCGATGTGGGGCTTAAACTCACGACCCTGAGATCAAGAGTCACATGCTCTACTGACTGAACCAGCCAGGTGCCCCTCACCCCACCCCCTTTTTTGTCCCCAAGAAGCTGTAATTCTGGATCTTTATGTGAATATCTTGACTTATATGTTGGAACTAGGAATTAATATATACACCGGGCCACATACCAATCATATATACATATAGTGTGTGCATGTCTGTGTGTATATGCTCTTTTAAAGAAACTTTTTATTTTAGGGGCACCTGGGTGGCTCAGTTGGTTAAGCGACTGCCTTCGGCTGAGGTCATGATCCCAGGGTCCTGGGATCGAGCCCCACATTGGGGGGCTCCCTGCTCAGTGGGAAGCCTGCTTCTCCCTCTCGCACTCCCCCTGCTTGTGTTCCCTCTCTCGCTGTCTCTCTCTCTCTCTGTGTCAATTAAATAAATAAATAAAATCTTAAAAAAAAAAAAAAAGAAACTTTTTATTTTATTTATGTTTTTAATAAAGATTTTATTTATTTATTTGACAGAGAGAGACACAATGAGAGAGGGAACACAAGCAGGGGTACTGGGAGAGGGAGAAGCAGGCTTCCCGTGGAGCAGGGAGCCCGATGCAGGGCTCGATCCCAGGACCCTGGGATCACGACCTGAGATGAAGGCAGACGCTTAACGACTGAGCCACCCAGGCACCCAAGAAACTTTTTATCTTAAAACAGTTTCAGGGGCGCCTGGGTGGCTCAGTTGGTTAAGCGACTGCCTTCGGCTCAGGTCATGATCCTGGAGTCCCTGGATCGAGTCCCACATCGGGCTCCCTGCTCGGCGGGGAGTCTGCTTCTCCCTCTGACCCTCCCCCCTCTCATGTGCTGTCTCTCTCATTCTCTCTCTCTCAAATAAATAAATAAAATCTTTAAAAAAAAAAAAAAACAGTTTCAGATTGACAGAAAAATTGCAAAGATAGTACTGAGAGTTCTCCTATATCCTGTGCCTATTTTCTACTGTTATTAATATATAACATTGGTATGGTAAATTTTTTATAATTAATGTATGTTGATACATTATTATTCACTGAAGACTGAAGGTTATTCATATTTCCTTAGTTTTCTCCTATTGTCTTTTTTCTGTTCCAAGATCCCATCCAGGATATCACATTACATTTAGTCATCTCCTTAGGCTCCTCTTGATTGTGATAGTTTCTCAGATTTGCCTTATTTTTGATGATGATGTGTGTATTTTTTTTTTTAAGCCAACCAACCGGGTTTATGGACAAGACTTGGTCCATGGGCTTTAAGTTTGGAAGCTGTGGACTAATTCCTATGGTGTGATTTCCTCAGTTGATTTTGAAGCATTCTGTTAACCTTGAGTGTACTGTGTAATGGGATTAAAATTGTAGGATTAATTTTGATGAACAAAGTACAGGTAGGAGAAACTGGTTTTCCTAGTACTTTTGAGTTTAATATTAAAAAAATTACATAGCTCACTAAAATTATGGATTAAAAAAATCACCCATTCCCATACTGTATTTTTTGACCACTACTAAATCTCTGTTCGTGTGTGCTTGGTTCAATATCTTATTCTCTCTAGATAGCAAGTTGACTAGAGGAAGGAATGTTGAGGAGCAATTGAAGTAGGGAGACTGGTAGGTTGTTTGGATTGTGATAGAAGAAACACACTGCACAGTGGGCCCAAGTGGGAAAACATGGTATGCTCCTTGGCAACAGGTTAATGGGCATACTAGAGATATTTTGACATATGTCTTTCAGCTAACCTCTGTTGAGGGTTTGTATAGCAGAGATTGCGAATTGGCAGCCATTGGTGTTTTGATGAAAGAATCCAGCAGTGAATTTGGGTATTTTAGGTAGGCTGATACTCTCCAGTCTTCCCTGTTACCTTAACTTCACTTACTTATGTAATCTATGCACCCCTCATGGAGATTTCAGTTTATTAATACCTGTAAGGTCTGCCCAGGAGTAGATGTGTATTTGGATAGTATATCTGATCAGGTTTCTAGCAGTATTGGCTTGGGGGAGAAATGGTATGCAATCCTTGGTAGAAATAAGCCACAAACTAGGACATTTTGGAGTGAAATTAATAATTAGGCTCAGATAGTAGGCTTAAACAGGCAATATCTCAAGCAAACTGGGACATATTGTCACCCTAGTTATATATTGTTAAGACTTTTTTAGAATATGGTTCTCCCTGTTTTCAAGTTGAAATAATGTATTTAGCTTTGAATGTTTAAAAATTTCAAAAGTAGTTCTACCTGATGACTTTGTTTTTGTACCTTAATAGGAAACCATGAAGTAGAAATGCTGATTTAATATTTGATTTGAGTACTTGCTTATGTTTCATTGATCCGTTATTATTTTCTGTTGCATAATTGTTACAATGCATATAACTTGAAAATAAGTACTTTCTAGCATATTGCTTTCTTTGATAACACATGACTTAATTTTTAAAATCAGGGTATAAAACAAAATTTACTGTCTTAGCCATTTTTAAGTGTACAGTTCAGTAATATTAAATATATTCATGTTGTTGTGAAACAGATCTCCAGAACTTTTTCATTTTGCAAAATGAAACTTTACACCCATTTTATCCCATTTATACCCTCTCCTTAACCCCTGGCAACTGCCATTCTACTTTCTATGTCTATGAATTTGACTACTTTATTGATATCTCATATAACTGGAATCACATGGTTTTTCTCTTTTTGTGACTGGGTTCGTTCACTAGCATAATGTCTTCAAGGTTCATCCATGTTGTAACCTGTGACAGGATTTTCTTTCTTTTTAAGGCTGAATAATATTCCAGTGTATGTATATGCCACATTTTGTTTATCCATTCATCCTTTGGACATTTGGTTGCTTCCACCTCTTGGCTTCTGTGAATAATGTTGCTGTGAATGTGGGTATACAGATCTCTCTTGAGACGGTTTTCAGTTCTTTTGCACATATATCCAGAAGTGGGCTTGCCTGGGTCATATGATAGTTCTATTTTTAATTTTTGATGCACCTCCATACTGTTCCATAGCATTGCACGATTTTACAGTCCCACCAACAGTGCATGAGTGTTCCAGTTTCTGCACATCTTTGCTGCTAACACTTGTAATTTTCTGTCTTTTTGTTTTTGTTTTTATTTCAATAATAGCCATTCTAATGGGTGTAAGGGGATATCTTACTTGGTTCTGATGATTAGTGATATGGAACATCTTTTCATATGTTTGTTGGCCATTTGTGTATCATCTTCGGAGGAATGTTTATTCACATCCTTTATCCAGTTTTTAATTGGGCTATTTTTTGTTGTTGAGTGTAGGAGCTCTTTATATATTCTGGATATTAAGTTATTATCAGATATGTGATTTGCAGATATTTTCTCCCATTTTAGGTTGCCTTTTCATTCTGTTGATTATGTCCTTTGAGGCACAAAGTTTTTAGGTTTGATATAGTTCATTTTGTCTGTTTTTGCTTTTAGTGCTGTGCTTTTGGTGTCGTATCTTAAGATCATTGCCAGGTCTTACATGAAGCTTTTCCGCTGTTTTCTTCTTAGGAATTTAAAATTTTTTGGTCTTTTGTTTAGGTCTTTAATCATTTTAAATTAATTGCTGCGTATGGTATAACGTAAGGGTCCAGTTTTATCCTTTTGCATAGAGATATCTAATTTTCCCAGCATCATTTGTTGAAGACACTGTCCTTTCCCCATTGAGTGGTTTTGGCACCCTTGTCAAAGATCATTTGACCATACGTGCAAGATTTTATTTCTGGGCTCTCTATTCTGTTCCACTGGTTTATTTGTCCTTATGTCAGACCACAGTGTTTTAATTACAGTAGTTCTGTAATGATGTTTCAAGATTACAAAGTATTCTCTAGAATTTTATTTTTCTTCTTTTTCAAAATTGTGTTGGCTCTTGAGGGTCTCTCAAGACCCCACATGAATTTTAGGATGAACTTTTCTATTTTTGTAAAAAATGCCATTTGGGATTTTGATAGGGATTGTGATGAATCTGTTGCTTTGAGTAATATGGACATCTTGATAATATTAAGTCTTCCAGTTACGAACATGAGATTTGTTTCTTTTTATTTGTGCCTTCTTTAAATTTTCTTAGCTGTGTTTGGTAGCTTTCAGTATATAAATCTCACCTCCTTGGTTAGGTGTATCCTTAAGTATTGGTTTTTGTTTTTGTTTTTTTTTTGATATTGTAAATGGAATTGTTTTCTTATTTTCCTTTTTGTTAATGTAATACACTTTTAATGCTCCTTTGTTTTCCTTTCGGTCTGTAAATGGTTCACTACCACTACATTTATGAAATCTGGTGCACAGCTGAGATGAAGTGATGGTTCATACTGTAGCTTTGAGAATGCAAAATATTGTTTTTCTCTAAAATTATCTTGGGCGGTTCTTAGGTTGTAGATACAGATACACAGACACAGTTGATAGAGTATATCAACAAGGGTAGAAAGCCATCAAAAAGGGTGACACCAGGTTTTCTGGAGATTTTTTTCCCATTTTACTGCGGAAACTATTTTAGAAGTTTTGTTGTTTAGACAGATTGGGCTTTCCAATTAAGTGAGAAGATCAAGTAGTTGTATGTTAGTTTGAGAATTGTTATGATTAATATAGTCAAACATTTTTAAGGGAAAAAAAGGCTTGGAAAATCAAATTTAAACTAAATCTGTTCACAATGGGAGGTTGAAGGTTTCAGTTTTAGGTGAGTACAATGAAGAGTAGTTGAGAGTAAAGTAGCTTTCTCTAGATTGAATGATCTCTAAGTATTAGATTCATTTTAAAGAGGCATCAACTATACTAAAAAATTTTTAAAGAAAAGAGACTGGCACTGTCATGATTTCTAAGGCTAATATGATTTGGGGGAACATTTTCTTTAAGATCCAATTGAATGCAGAAAAGCTGTTCTTTATGGTTATCTAGCTTAGTTGATTTGAAAATCCTTAATGCTCATGTTGGGGGCAGAAAGTGAAGATGGAAATGTCATCTAAGTTTTCTCATACTTAAAAAATTAATGATTATTTTAAAATAGTAGCTTCTTTTTGGTCAAGGTAGTTAATAGAACTAAATATTAATGGACAAATATCTTTGCAAATGAATGTTTCATTTCATGCAAAGCAGTTTGAGTCCTAAACTCTGAATTACACTTTTTGTGTAACACATTGTTGGTAGTTATGTCTGATGAGTCTTTCATGTAGAGGCAAGGTGTATCCTATAACTCATTCTAGAATTGTGACTAGAAATACTTGGTATGTGGAGCTTTAAAACATGATTTTAAAAGATGCAAAAGTGTGATATATATCTTTCTAAAGAGTGAATTTATATGTAAGCATTTAAAAAATGGAAACAGTTTTATTTTAAGGCTCAGTTATATTACCTTGTTCTATTAAAATACTGTAAAATATATGTCAATTAGACAAATAGCTTTGTCTTCAGTTAAGGGAATGAATGTGAGACACAAGGTGATCTTCTATTGTTTAAAATGCTAATTCTGAAAATTGTGTACTCTTTAGAAGTCGATGGAGTTCTGGAGTCGGTGGAAGTGGAGGAGGCTCCTCTGGTAGGTCATCAGCCGGAGCTCGAGATTCCCGCCGACAGACCCGAGTTATTCGGACAGGCCGGGACCGAGGATCTGGGCTTTTGGGCAGTCAGCCACAGCCAGTTATCCCTGCGTCCGTCATCCCGGAGGAGCTGATCTCACAGGTAGAGATCTGGTAGAACACTTCACATAAGGCAGCAGAGCAAGAGGAGGTTTAACTGAATGTCCTGGGCTGTAGTCCTGACTCACAGCATGGATTGTGAAATACTGCTTTTCCGGAGTCGTCCTGGAAAGCTGATTTTGATAAAAGTGTAAGCAAAAGAGATTTAGCATAGCACTCTTCTTTATTTTGTATTTCAGGCCCAGGTCGTTTTACAAGGCAAATCCAGAAGTGTCATTATTCGGGAACTTCAACGAACAAATCTTGATGTAAACCTTGCTGTAAATAATTTACTTAGCCGGGATGATGAAGATGGAGATGATGGGGATGATACAGCCAGTGAATCTTATTTGCCTGGAGGTTGGTGGATCACCATCATGGTTTTCTCATCTCTGGAGGGAGAGACTTTTTTGACTGGGGAATGGAATTTTAAAGTACAATGGATTTTCTGATGGTTCTTTCCAAAGTGGTAGATATTTCTCACTGGAGTGTTTAATTTGATTGTAAAATACTTTTTTTTTTTTTTCAAAGACTTTATTTATTTGACAGAGAGAGAGCGAGAAAGGGAACACAAGCAGAAGGAGTGGGAGAGGGAGAAGCAGGCTTCCTGCGGAGCAGGGAGCCTGATGCGGTGCTCGATCCCAGGTTCCTGGGATCATGACCTGAGTCAAAGGCAGATGCTTAACAACTGAGCCACCCAGGCACCCCTGTAAAATACTTTTAAGGGAAAATGGGAAATGTTTTTGCTCAGTAGACTTGTGTTTGGTTCCAGTAAAGACATGGATGTATGTGTGTGTCTTTATCACTGGCTGACAGATGACTCTGGAATGTTGTTTTTTGATGCCCTTATTACTGAATATGTAAAAACCGTATTTAGATTTGAATGTATTATCTCTGTGATGTTACAAATATATTAAATAGAGATCTTTTTTTCTTGTGATTATTTAGTAGGTAGCCGAAGTGGCAGTCATGCCTTTCCTGCTCCTTAAAATCTTTGTTAATAATATTATTTCCTGGGTATATCAGTAGTTAGGGTCTCATTTTTATCGGATTTAATTTTCAGAGACCTTTCAGTGGTCTACGGGTATTTTCTGTGTCTGCTTTATTTATGTGTATGTTTCTGTTTATAGAGGATCTTATGTCTCTTCTTGATGCTGACATTCATTCTGCCCACCCAAGTGTCATTATTGATGCGGATGCCATGTTTTCTGAGGACATTAGCTATTTTGGTTACCCTTCTTTTCGTCGTTCATCACTTTCCAGGCTAGGCTCATCTCGAGGTAATTTTGCATTTATTTCTTTGTGATCATTGGCTGGCTGTATGGAGAGATAGTGGTACAATTCATTGTGTTTGAACTTTTAATATTACAGTAATTAATACAATAATAAATTATTACTTATTAGTGTTTTTGAATGCTTTGGTATTAAACTAGTTATTTTTGATCTTGAAGAGCCACAAATAGTACTTTACTTTAGAAATTATCTTATCAACATTGTGGAATACTTATCAAGGGTTACGACTTACCTACCTATATTTTTAATTAGGAATATGGATTCTGAACTAAAAGCAGAATTCTACTTTACAGTGACATGCAGCATTCAGAAAACAAGTCTCTTTAGTTTATTTGATTAAAGTGATTATTCTGTTCATTTTAAATCTTGGTTAGACAGAAGAGTGAAATGTGAAAAAACATAGTAGAATGGGATTGGCCAATAAATATATAGAAATGATTATCTTATTAAAATGTTATTTTTAAAAGTTTGAAATCCTTCAGAGGTATAGTACATAGTAGAGGTTAGAAGATTTTGAAATCATACAAATGTAAGACTTTCTCTGTGTATGTTGGTATAGATTTAGCTTGCATTTTAACCTTATTAAGTCAGTATTTTTACTTTCCAGAATGTAAAACTGCTTGATTCAAATAACATACAAGAATCGGTTATATATTATTTACTGATCATTAGTAAACTGGAAAAGATGCCATGTTATATTAGAACCTTGCTGCAAATATCTAGTACTTAAAAGCAAAGTTTAAAAATAACAAATCTATAATGATCTTGTAATATACTGAACCTATTATGTAATAGCTTTAAACATTTTTAAATAAGTCCACACTGTATTGCCTTAAATATATCAAGTATTGCATTTTCAAATATTCAATATCGAGCACAAATAACTCCTTCTAAATTTCTCCCTTTTGCTTTTCCGTAGGTCATTCTGTGTAGGCATTACTTTTTATCTGAACCATATGAAATTGCTGGTACTTGACCATTTTTGACCTGCACGGATGGCAATTTCATATGGTTCAATTTAATATTGTTTCTAGTCCTTATCCAAGTCCTGGAAAGTATATTTTGATTACCTACGTAAAAAAAAATAATGTATGAGCAAACAGAAAAACAAAACCAAAAACAAACCCAAAACAACAAAACCAGTTTTAGAGAGTTTGTAGGCCAATTGCAGGGGAAGCATTTTTGTAAGGGAATCTTTCTGTAAAGATTATTAAAAGAAAAAAAGCTTGTCTGGTTTCTCAGAAATGTGTAAACGAGACTGGTATGAAGATCCAGAATGTAAAATTACTCTAAACAAGGCTTGAATTATAAAAATTTTTATAGTTAATGTTAATGGATTTGTATTTTAGCCTTTTCAAGTTTTTTCCCTGTATGTGTAGGGTTTTTTATTTTGTTTTTTTAATAACTGAAGACATTCTAACAAATACTCTTTTTTGGTTTACATATGTATCTAACATGTTGAAATTCTAATTTATGCACATTTTCTAATAAAGTTATGGTAAGCATTTTAAATGAAAACCAAAAATTTTAAACTCCATTTTAAAAATCCAGTTTAAAATAAAGTAATTCTGCTCTAAAAACATGTAGTTGGAATTAAAAAAAGTCTGCCTCTACATAGTTCTCAAAAATACTAGTTTATAATTTTCATACCTTCACTTGAAAGAGTTAATGTTTTGAATGTTGCATGTCAGGCTTATTAGATATACATTTACATTAAATTTTTGTGAGTAGATAAACTGCTGTTAGTTGCATCCTGAAGGGTCTTTACTAGAGAGTGGCTTACTTTTATCCCACTGGTGTGACCCAATTGCATACCAGTTCTCCTTCTTCCCTTAGAGAGAGACTCTGAGCTGTTGCGTGAACGTGAATCCGTTTTACGTTTACGTGAACGAAGGTGGCTTGATGGAGCCTCATTTGATAATGAAAGGGGCTCCACCAGCAAGGAAGGAGAGCCAAACCTGGATAAGAAGAATACACCTGTTCAAAGTCCAGTGTCTTTAGGAGAAGATTTGCAGTGGTGGCCTGATAAGGTATTTGGAAAAATTTCCACCCTTTCGATTTAAATGGATTCCTGGCAAACCCCACCCCTCAAAAAGGTTTCTGTTTTACTTCAGATATTTGTATTATCATTAAACACACAACACACACAGACATGAAGTGATATTTTTGTTTTGTTCTAAAATATACATAGAATATCTTTATTTGGCACTAGATGAGTCATCTTAGTGAGATATGCTCATTGGTGCTATTTTTTGTTTTATTTTTGTTTTTCCTACTTGATGAAATAAATCAGAGAAATCGGAATGGTAGTTCCAGATAACACATCAGCATTCTGTTTCAGGACTTCTTTTCTGGTGATAATTTTGCCAATAACTGATGGCCCTTTGTAGAAATTTGTTTTGTAATGTCACATGGACCCCAGTTACTGTGGGGTAAGTTCATGGTCATTGATACAAGCATGCATGTCAGGGCAAGATTAGGGATCTGTGTTTCTTTGATTAGTTAGCTGTCCTGTTTTATGGCAATGAATTCCAGCAGATCCTTTGCTCTAAATGCTGTGGGAGACAAAGCAGTCTAAACAGGAATGGACTAGGGGAGTTCTGCTCTGCATCCTGAGGAGAAGTACAATGGCTGGCTTCTAGAAAGCATCCAGGATTTGTTAAGTTGATTTGAATCTTTAAAAATACATAACTGCCGCATATGAAGCAGAGTGTCTACATCCTATTGCTGCTGTCTAGGTCTCATTGTCATAAGTGCTTGGTAATGGCTCTTGTAGGAAGCCATGTTTTCTCTCTCTCTTTTGACGTGCCTTTTTCTTATTTCCAGAGCCAGTGGGTAGGAAATTTTCTTAAGGAGAAGTAAAGTAAAAGAACATAAGAACTTTGAGGTTAATCTCTAGCAGATAAGGAGATTCTGATAGGGATTTCTTTTCTTTCTTTGACGTTGAATTTGAATTTGGGATATTAAAGGAAAATATTGTTTAGCTTTCTGGATTTGTTTATTTTTCATAGTAATTGTGAATCTTGATGTACTTCATTTATTTTCCTCAGTATTCAGCTCATGTGGAAAGCTTGAATGCAAGAAGGAACATGAATTTTAATCAGCCTCTTTGTAAGCAAAAGGTTATTCTGTTTTCTTTGGCAGCTGACAAGCTTTCCCTGAATTGGCATTCTCTTACTTATTTCCATAAAACTAGATATGTCCTAAGTTCTGCTTTTATTCCATATGGTAGAAGGTGATTTAAGCCTAGGCTTCCCCCTCTTTTTTCCCCCTTTTTCCGTACATTGTTCTGTGTTTCCTATTTCTCTTGCCTGGATCATATTAGGCTGTGTCTACTTCATGTTGGCAGGAAGTAATAGAGGATTCATGAATCTTGTTTTAATAGTGCCATCACATATATATTAGTCTCGGCTTCTTCTTTTCTTTTTTTTTTTTTAAGATTTTATTTATTTGACAGAGAGAGACACAGCAAGAGAGGGAACACAAGCAGGGGGAGTGGGAGAGGGAGAAGCAGGCTTCCCGCCAAGCAGGGAGCCCTGTGCAGGGCTCGATCCCAGGACCCTGGGACCATGATCTGAGCCGAAGGCAGATGCATAACGACTGAGCCACCCAGGCGCCCCTAGTCTGGGCTTCTTTATCATGTATTATTTTTGATGAATGAAAGTGTTTTATTTTTTTATTCATTTATTTTTTTTTTTAAAGATTTTATTTATTTATTTGACAGAGAGAGACACAGTGAGAGCAGGATCACAAGCAGGGGGAGAGGGAGAGGGAGAAACAGGCTTCCCACGGAGCAGGGAGCCCGATGCGGGGCTCGATCCCAGGACCCTGGGATCATGACCTGAGCCGAAGGCAGACGCTTAACGACTGAGCCACCCAGGCGCCCCGAATGAAAGTGTTTTAAACAGTACAAATTTAGCAAGCTTCTTCCCTGGCCAGTGTATGCTCTGATAGATTGAGCCAGTCTTTATTGGTCTTTACTGATGGCCATGTTTTTAGTACATCTTGTTTTCAGAGACAGTCAATAAGTACCTCATGAAACACAGTGTGTTATTGCCTTGATGTTTAGATGCTGAATGAAGGAGGAACAGGAGTGTGTGAAACAGTATATCCTACCTATAGCTTTTTTTTCCTATTAAACACCTAATTTAAAATATTGTCACTGAAACAGAGGAGCATAGGGGAAGAGAGGGAAAGATCAAACAAGACGAAACCAGAGAGGGAGACAAACCATAAGAGGCTCTTAATTGTAGGAAACAAACTGAGGCTTGCTGGAGGGGTGGAGGGTGGGGAGGATGGGGTAACTGGGTGATGGACATGAAGGAGGGCACATGATGTTATGAGCACTGGGTATTATATAAGACCGATGAATCACTGAACTCTACCTCTGAAACTAAAAAATACATCACATGTTAATGAACTGAATTTAAATAAGAAAAAAATAAAATATTGTCACTGGAAAAGATCCACTTTTTATTAGCTTATGATTGAAATTTAGACATCAAAAATTTCAATTTAGGGAAAGAAAATAACTTAAGCCTAATCAAACTCTTAAGCATTGTCACAGTTTTCAACAAATACCAGTAAGTGATGTGAGGCTGACTGCTACCCTCAGAGAATGCAGAGAGCTAACTATTAAAGGGAAAAAGACCTAGTCTGCAGATAACTTTCAGACACCATGCAGAACTATCATGAAGGCGCATAGGATCAATGCTACACACAGAAATAGGTAATATGTAGGACCATATTGGTCTCCCCAAATTGGGGGTAGTGGTCCCTGGGAAGTACTAGGGTTTTGGGGGAAAGCTTGATAGGTGATCGAGAGTCAGGTGGCGAGTGCAGGGAGATGGGAGCATTGTCAGCACACACTACTTAAAAGTAGTGTCTTTTTCTTTCTTTTTCGAGGGGAGTGAGGGTCAAAGAATGCCTCCCAGCGTTAATTTCAGACATGACCTAATCCAGTATTTTTAAATTGTAAGTTTGGGTAGTAACCATAGTATTTTCACTCTTCATTTTGTTAGGGGTCATGAGAAATTCCATTAGTAAATTATCTGGATTACTACTGACTTCCTACCACCTATCTAGAGAAACAGCAACTTCTTCAAAATTTCACCATTTTGTAGGCTAATAAATTAGTTCCTTTAAATAGTGGAATGAGTGTTCTATTTTCTTTAAGCCTTTTGCAGTATAATCTTGAACTGAAAATACTTTAGGTAACCTTAAATTTAAATATTTTCTTGAGTTATTCGTTGAGCTAAATGTCAAAGCTAGTATATATAAGAGCATACTTGGGAACTCTTAGGCACTGTTGGTGGGAATGTAAATTGGTGCAGCCACTATGGAAAATGGTATGGAGGTTCCTTAAAATATTAAAAATAGAACTACCATATTATCCAGCAATTCCACTTCTGGGTGTTTATACAAAGAAAATGAAAACATCCAAAAAGATACATGCACCCCCGTGTTCATTTCAGCATTATGTACAATAGCCAATATATGGAAATAACCTTAAATATCCATCAATGGGTCATGGATAAAGAAGATGTTAATACATACATATACTCAAACATACACTTGAATATTATTCCGCCATAAAAAAGAAGGAAGTCATGCCATTTTTGACAACATGGATGGTACCTCAAGGGCATAATGCTGGGTGAAATAAGTCAGAGAAAGACAAATACTGTATGGTCACTCTTATATCTGGAATCATCAGAATTGAAACAAAACAGAACAAAGCACCAAACTCATAGATACATAGAACAGATTGGTGGGTACTAGAGGCAGGGCATCAAAAGGTAAAAAGAAAAAAATTTTTTAAATTGTTAAAAAAAATAGGCATAAAAGTTTCTTCCCTTACTAATTTTTCAACATCTTAAAAAATATGAAAATTGGAAATTATCATAGGGATGTTGAAAGCTTCATGGAGACAGAAGTGAAGGTCATTCAGTCAATGTTAATTTATTTTTAAAAGGTTTATTTACTTATTTATTTATTTGTCAGAGAGAGAGAGAGAGAGAGTTAGAGAAGGAACACAAGCAGGGGGAGCGGGAGAGGGAGAAGCAGGCCTCCCATGGAGCAGGGAGCCTGATGTGGGGCTCCATCCCAGGACCCTGGGTCGTGACCTGAGCCAAAGGCAGACGCTTAACGACTGAGCCACCCAGGCGCCCCAGTCAGTGTTAATTTAGTAATCTTGATTCATGTGTACTTTCTGTTAGGCCTTTTGCTCAGGCGTTAGGGTAAGGGTTTTGTAGAAGGCAGAACAATTCTGTTAATGCTTTGGAGTAAGTACTGTTATAGAATTAGGTACAAGAGGCTCTGGCGTATCCTAAGAGGCCAGAGCAATTGCTGAGTGTGGACTCTACAGCCAGACTACTGGAGTGCTCATATCCTGGCCCTGCCACTTACCAGCTGTGTGGCCTTGGTCAAGTCCTTTAACCTCCCTGGGCCTTTGTTTCTCATCTGTAAGATGGGGATAATAATGGTTTTTACCTTGTGAGATTGTCATGAGAATTAAATAACTTGGTATATGTAAAGTGTAAAGAGCAAGGAGAAGCAGGGTCCTAGGCTACAAAGAGAACAGGCAGTTTCTGTAGGTCATAGAAGGGTAAGAGCCCAGTGGGTTTGGGTATTCCAAGCGGGACCATGAGGCAATAGTATTTTGTGTGCCAGATTCTCTGCTGGTACAGAGTTGGGCACAAGCTGAAAGAGATATGGACCATGTCCATAGTCTGACTGGCCTATAAAATGCAAGAAATGAAAACATTTCATTACAATAATAATATAGCATAATAGGAAATTTATGGGTAGTCTATATCTACCTAAGGGAGAAATGGAGGGAGGGCCTTTAAGTCCAAGATCCTGATCACAGTTGAACTAGCCAAGTTCATACTAGTTTCTGAATAGTCTTACCTGAGAATGTCAGCATTCTTATTAGGCTGCCCTGTCTCTTCATCTGTCATTCCTCCCTCCTTCCCCAACACTCTGCTGTCCCCCATTTCTGTCCCTCCTCCCCTTTGCTTTTTATACTTTATATTTCTGGTAGTAGCTGTGATAATTCAGTTACTTTGGTAAGAAGATGCAATCTTCCCATTAGGTGATTATCTCACATGGCTTCATTTCACTTCTCAGTTCTGAAATTTACTTTTCTCAGACTAGAAATTTAGTTTTATGTTGCTGAATGTCTACATGCAAAATGTAACTATATATATATTTATGCAGCTACAGTCACGAAAGACTGTTACCAAGAGAGTGAAGTAAGGGATGTGGGAGGGAGAGGAAGGAGTAAAGTTACACAGAAATCCGAGCTGAGTAAATCTGCTGAAACTGAACATAAAAATAAAAACTTCACTTTGTGCCCCATAACAGACGCTTTCAGTTAAAAGCACGCACATATCCTTTATTTTCAGCAAGTTGTGAGAGAAGAGGGTGGTGAGAGTTGTGTGGTGGGCGATGAAGGAAAAAACTGATGGGCCAAGTCTGTGCTGTTAATTTGCAGCCCCATCCCTTACCATCATGCACTCATTTTCTTATGGTCTAAGGGAAATAAGGAAATTACATTCACACTGGTCTTTTGAATTGTAGAGTTGCATGTGATTCTCAGTTCCTTTGAATGGTATTAAGAGCAAATAGCCCCATGACATTTGGCTCCTTACTTAAGCTATTGGAGCAGCCTCACTTTTGGAACCAGTTGATCAAACTTGTTGATCATACTGCTTTACCTTCAGGGTTCTAGAAGGGCAAGTTGAGTGGGGAGAGGTCTTTGTTGTTGTTGTTTTATTGACACTTGGAAGCTTCCAGTAGTACCTGTTAAGAATTAGCTAGATGTGTCACAGATGTAATTTAATAAAAGGAGAAATGGTCATAAAAAGGAAAAGAAGGCAGGCATAAGGAGACTAGGGAAAAGTAGATAGGCAAGGAGAAATGAAGTGTGAATAAATAAAGTTGACCAAATTCCACAGAGTGACCTGTGGTTCTATTTCATCCACTTCAAGCATAATACACAGTACGTTGCTGTTGGTGCTGGTACTTACTGGGAAAGCTAGTGTTGGCTGATGGTAGGCAAATTAAAAACAAACTAGTGAAACAAAAGCAAAAATGAACTTTTGGGACTTCATCAAGATAAAAAGCTTCTGCACAGCAAAGGAAACAGTCAACAAAACAAAGAGGCAACCCTACAGAATGGGAGAAGATATTTGCAAATGACACTACAGATAAAGGGCTGGTATCCAAGATCTATAAAGAACTTCTCAAACTCTAACACCCAAAAAACAAATAATCAAGTCAAAAAGTGGGCGGAAGATATGAAAAGACATTTCTCTGAAGAAGACATACAAATGGCTAACAGACACCTGAAAAAATGTTCATCATCATTAGCCATCAGGGAAATCCAAATCAAAACCACACTGAGATAACCTTACACCAGTTAGAATGGCAAAAATGGACAGGGAAAGAAACAACAAATGTTGGAGAGGTTGTGGAGAAAGGGGAACCCTCTTACACTGTTGGTGGGAATGCAAGTTGGTACAGCCACTTTGGAAAACCGTGTGGAGGTGCCTCAAAAATTTAAAAATAGAGCTACCCTATGACCCAGCAATTGCACTACTGGGTGTTTACCCCAAAGACACAGATGTAGTGAAAAGAAGGGCCATATGCACCCCAATGTTAGTAGCAGCAATGTCCGCAATAGCCAAACTGTGGAAAGAGCCGAGATGCCCTTCAACAGATGAATGGATAAAGAAGATGTGGTCCATATATACAATGGAATATTACTCAGCTATCAGAAAAGATGAATATCCAACTTTTACGTCAACATGGATGGGACTGGAGGAGATTATGCTAAGTGAAATAAGTCAAGCAGAGAAAGTCAAATTATCATATGGTTTCACTTATTTGTGGAACATGAGGAATAACATGGAGGATATTAGGAGAAGGAAGGGAAAAATGGGGAGGAGGAATTGGAGGGAGAGATGAACCATGAGAGACTATGGACTCTGAGAAACAAACAGGGTTTTAGAGGGGAGGGGGGAGGGGAGGGATTGGTTAGCCCGGTGATGGGTATTACAGAGGGCACGTACTGCATGGAGCACTGGGTGTTATACGAAAACAATGGATCGTGGATCACCACATCAAAAACCAATGATGTATTGTATGGTGACTAACATAACATAATAAAATTAAAAAAAAAAGATGAAAACCCAAGTTTTATGGGAGAAGTTTAGGAATAGAAAGACCAACTGTTTCAAAATAGAAGTCACTAAATGTAGATGTGGTCAGCAGGGATTCATGCTGCTAGACTTACGTGCTTTTCAAGTTTTGGCCTGTAGGTAATTTCTTTCATATTTTTGACAGTTTCCATCTTCTTTTGGGGAGGGATTTCTAGTTTGATTGATGACCTCAGTTCAGTTATTTATTTAGTGTCCTTCAGACAGTTGGAAATTTATTGAGTACTTCAACCACTAATGACTTGATTTTTGTTAAAAAAAAAAAAAAATAGGGCTGCAAACTACTATCTTTAAGGAAACATGCCATATCTACTTTTTCCAGTTGGGTTGAAGCAGGCCCCAACTTGCTCAGAGGCAGCCATTATTATTTCATTAAAACAATAAAAACAATGTTTTTGATGACATTATGAAATGAGTGATCTAAAATACTGTTCTTTTGTGTTGTGTTTGTTTTATATTTCTTTACATAACGAATCTAAATAAGGCCAGAAGCAATAGGTGATTATTCCATCATCTTCCTATGGTTGGACACACAAATTTTCCACATTTGTCCATAATGGATTTTCAGGGCCTTTCGGGTTCAGTTAGCTCATTCAGGACTTACCTGGGGAACATTGGCCTATCTTGGGAGGATATAGGTAAGTCACTTCTGAGGGGCCTCGTGCACCATGCTGTTGCTATAGGGATGATTTGTTCAGGATTGTACTGCTCTGGCAAGGCATTTTAGTTAAAATTCATTTGTTCATTCATGTCTCAGGGTGCTCCTGCTATATGCCCTGTGCCAAGCTGGCCTGTGGGAATGTAGAGGTGAATACAATATGGACCCGCCCCCTCTCCCCCCAGGGGATTCTGGGGGGAAGACAGACATTCACATACAATATAATGTGTTCACAGTATGTGATCAGTGATAGACTTGATGGTGTGACTACAGTGCATAGGGGTTCACGGTGGGGAATGACTACTACTACCTGAGAGATTTGGCAGAGACTTCAGAGGAGATGATATCTGAGCAGCATTTTTAAGGAAGGTTAAGTAGGCATTGACCAAGATGCAGAGGCATTCCACACATACCAAGCATGAGCCTCGAGTCATGAAAGGGCACGGTGTATTTGTGGAACAATGAGAAATTCAGACTTGCTGCATGTAGTAGGGAGTAGGAGAAGAGCAAGATGGAGCAAGACTGTGAGTGCCCCAGGCAACTTGCCACACGGTTAAGACGTTCTGTAGTCTCTAGGAACCAGACAGAGTTCTTAGAGAGGTGACATGATGAGATATGTGGGGTTCTGTTTTATTTTTTTACGAGGTGAGCATTGTTGGCATTGTGGGAGAAAGATAGGAATACGAAAAATCTGGAGTCGGTTCAGAGACTGGTAGAATTGTGGAAAGGAATTGTGAGCATTTCAATCAAAGCAATGGCAGCAGGGACAGAGGAAGGGAAGAATCTGAGGAATTTGAGGCAAAGGCAGCACTGGTTTACTAGTCACTACCTTGTTGAGAGAGAAGAGGAGGAGGCGACAAGAGTGCCCAGGTTTTCATGTCTCTCCTGTTACAGGGTGGGTGATGGACGTCATTCATGGAGAGGGACTGCAAGGGGCATGCAGCTTTGGAGGATATGATAAATTCATTTTATAGATGTTAGGGTGCTTTAAGACATCCAGGTAGATAACTCTTGCAGGTTAGTGTGGCAGTAGGAGATGTACATGTTTAAAAGCATGGCGCCCCACTGGCTGCAGTCCATTAGGCTGAGGGTGGAGTATAATTTGAATAAAGGGACAAGGGCAGAATCTGGGGCAGGGAGCGCATGATGGTAGGAGGGAGATGGAAAAAATAGCCATGAAAATAGGAAGAAGACCACTAGGGAGTAGTGACCTGTGAACAAGGGACAGGAGAGGTTCCAGAACAGATGAACAGGGTCAAATGGTTTGAAGAGTTTAAAGAGAAGATGGATTAATTAAATGCGTGGGGCTGATATGGTGCAGTTCTGGCTCTGAGTGAAAGCTGGTAAAGTGAAGCATATGCCAAGCAATTCACTCTACCATGAGTAGGATTGAAAGAAAGATTAGTTTGGATGGTTGTTGGGGTTATGAGAGAGGCTTACAGCCCGTGTGTGGAGGTTACCTTTAAATAAGAGAAGCATTCTTCTTTTTCTGAGATGAAGGTGGGGAGAAGAGGAGAATGGTGTTTTTTTTTGTTAAATAAATCAAGAAAAATAGGAATATTCAGCAAGCTTGTGCTTTTCTGGGTGAGTAGGAGGTGAAGTTGGGGGCAGAGTAATCATAGTTGAATTTGATTGAGCACTTACTGGTGCTGGGCTCTGTGCTTGTGTACTTTATAAATGTTAATGGTCTTTGGTTTTTCATCTTCTACCCCTTAGAGGTGAAGAAAGGGGGTTCAGGGAAATTCTAAAACTTACCAGAGTCACATACTTGGTAAGTGTTGGATCCTAGTTTGGGGGCTCACTTGGTCTGATTCCATTATCCTTTAACCGAAGGAAGGAGAAGGGAGTGTGAGATAGAGGTGTTAGGATCTGATGAAGCAAGCAGCCGTGGAGAGAGTAGATGAGGGTTTGCAGACACCTATGGAGAAGGAAAGAGAGGAATTGCTAACTTGCAGAATTTCACATTTGGTCTCCCACCCCTCTATGGAATGACTTGAAAATAGGGCTGGCTGATATTGGTAAAATAGATTAAAATCCTTTCAGTATACCTCTGCAGCATCATCTGTTGTTAAATTTTAACTTGTGGCAGACTTTATAGGCTTTAGCTGGGCACTATAACCCATCTGACCAAATAAGATTGGAATTTGACAGAAAAGCAAAATGACACCATTAGTTTAGCATACTTCAGAGCCAGAATTCCAAAGAGAAGCAGTGTGTAGACCAATAGCAAAAGTACAACCAAAAATCTCTTACCTGGCAAGTTTTGCCGTGTGATTTCTGGGTAGCTTCATGACTCCGATCATATTAACATATTATGTTAAAAATTACTATTGATACTCATTTACATTTATTGTCCGAGATTTTTGGAATTTAATTGCATTGAACTTCTGGCATGTGCATCACCTTAAAACTAAATAAACTTCTGCCTTAAAAAAGACAAAACAAAACAGTGTAGACCTTTTTTTCAGCAGCTTGGAAGAGCCTAGAGGGAAGCAGTCGTCTGTCTTGACACTTGACTCTCCCAGCTTCAGCTTCTTCTTTTTTCTTCATTTATTTGGCAGTTTATTGAGCGCCTACTCTGTGCACTGTTCTACGAAGTGGGGATGTGGTGGTGGACAAGACAAAGCTTATATTCAAGTGAATGGACTATCCATGAGTAATATATAGTATGTCAAGTTGTGAAATGCAGTCACCTAAAAAGTAGAGTGAGGAGATGGAATATGAGAGTGGTGGTTTTGTAGGCACTGTGGCCAGATGTATCATTTGAGCAGGCTTGATTAGGGAGAGAGATGAAGTCACCCAAGAAACAAGGTAAGAGAATACCAGGGACATGGCAGGATCCTACGGGCGTGGTCCAGGAGCTGAAAGAAGGCTGATGTGCTTGGAGGACAGGGAGGGAGTTCAGGAAGGAGCCAAGGCTGCTGGATAGAGGGCCTTGCAGCCTGTCCCGAAGACTTTGCATATAGCTGTGATTTATATGTTCGCAGAACTAACCCAGGTTTGATGAAGTGAATTAAAACCACTAGGTTTGGCAGTTGTTATATTTATACTTTGTATTATTTTTTACTTTATAGGATGGAACAAAATTCGTCTGTATTGGGGCTCTGTATTCTGAGCTTTTGGCTGTCAGCAGTAAAGGGGAACTTTATCAGTGGAAGTGGAGTGAATCTGAGCCTTACAGAAATGCACAGGTATGTTATAATTAAACTCGCATTGAATAGCTCTACATACTGACACACAAAATGGTAATCGTGTTTCTTATGCTTTTAAAGAATCCTTCACTGCATCATCCTCGAGCAACGTTTTTGGGGCTAACCAATGAAAAGATAGTCCTGCTGTCTGCAAATAGCATAAGAGCGACTGTAGCTACAGAAAATAACAAGGTACAGAACACTGTGCATTGATTGAGAAACATTTCGTGCCTAAATTCTTGGTTTTCTTCCTCTCCCTGCCCCTTTTCCATCTTTTCATTTTCTGTCTTTCTAACTAGATCCACAAACACAAAGCATCTCAAACCTAAGAGAGTAATCCAATGTATAATCTTTTTGTTGCTGGTTTATCCCTGTATTATAATCCAGCTTTTAGAGGGGGCTTTTTCCTTTAAGGGAAGGAAACAATATTCAAGATAAGGGCTGACAAAAGAGGAGCTGTTGAAAAGCCGGAAGAGATGGACTGGGAAAGTATGGGGTATTATACCTCGGGTTATCAGTTTGGCTTTTGAGTGACTAAATTCTTCGGAAAATTGTTGAAGCAGGTGTTTAATTTTGATTAATTTCTTAGAGATGGCTTTAGACATTCATTTCAACCATAACTGCTACTTTATTCGTGTGAAGAAAATATTTTAGGTTCTAGTCTTAATTAAGAATATTTTCTTTTTATTTTTATTTTTTAAAGATTTTATTTATTTCGCAGAGAGAGACAACAGCGAGAGAGGGAACACAAGCAGGGGGAGTGGGAGAGGGAGAAGCAGGCTTCCTGCTGAGCAGGGAGCCGGATGTGGGGCTTGATCCCAGGACCCTGGGATCATGACCTGAGCCGAAAGCAGATGTTTAACGACTGAGCCACCCAGGCGCCCCAAGAGTCTTTTCTAAATTACTTACTTTTCTGACATTTAACTCAAAGCATTTTAGAATTCCAGTCCATAGAGTATGTATGCCTTTTCCTAGTTTTGACCACAATCCTTTTAAAAGATTACTTGTATTTTATTTATTTAAGCCCTTATTATTTTACTCTTTAGGTTGCTACATGGGTGGATGAAACTTTAAGTTCTGTGGCTTCTAAATTAGAGCACACTGCACAGACTTACTCAGAACTTCAAGGTGAACGGATTGTGTCTTTACATTGCTGTGCCCTTTACACCTGCGCCCAGCTAGAGAACAATTTATATTGGTGGTGAGTATCACAGGGAGGGGCAATTCCTTATCAGTGAATGCTTTTAGGTGCATAGATAGGTGCTTTGAGTAGTGGAATACCAACATGAGAAGGTTGGTCAAAGGATAATGCTTTAAAGGGAGGGAAATTCCATTTTGGAGCAAAGTAATATTTAAAAAAAAAACTTAAAAAAAAGAAAGCCTTATACAAGTAACGCATACTTAGTAGTGACTATAATTATGGAATTTTACAAAAGCATAAAGTAGAAACAAACATCACCTACTGTCCTACAACCTAAAGATAACTGCTGTTAGCATTTGGGAGTATTTAAATCTTATTTTCCTATATGTAAATGTGTACTTTGCTTTTACATAATTGGAAGCATAGGCTATAGGGTATTTTTTCATGCTTTTTTTCATTCAACAGTATTGCTTAAAATACACTTTTAAAGGTTATTAAAGTATTTCATTGGATGAATATTCTATGCCTTCCTTAATCTTTTACTGTTAGGGATTTTAAATGTATTTTCCATTGTGTTTTAAGGAGTTAGTAGTAAATTTGCATTGGCAGAAATACAGGGGAATCTACTAATGAGATACAGTTATTTGGAAGAGAATTTGGGGTGATCAATTTTCTATAAATTTTAATCCCTAAGGCTTAATAAAAATGGATCCAGTTATGTATTAAACCTATGATCAAGTTATGATTAAGAATAAGTTGTACATGTTAATCCTATTCTGAAGCAAAAATACTGTAATATGTGTAATTTCAGATTAATTTAATAGGCTTTTTTGCTGCTTACTTGACCAATTTATACTTTTTCTTTTCAGGGGTGTAGTCCCTTTTAGTCAAAGGAAAAAAATGTTAGAGAAAGCTAGAGCAAAAAATAAAAAGCCCAAATCTAGTGCTGGTATTTCTTCGATGCCGAACATCACTGTTGGTACCCAGGTAAGTGATTAGAATGAAACCTGTCCTAAGGGACATTGTTTCTCTTCAAAATCACTTTCTTCCCCTCTGAGCAGTTTTACAAATGAATGTCATTCGGAGGATCAGGTTCCAGTAGCATGTATGTGCTCTTTATTTAGTCGTTGAGTAACAGAGATTTCTGCCCCAATGTCAGTAGGTTTTCCTATGGGGCAGGGTTTCCAGATTTTCCTAATTTTAAGAATCACTTGGTACTTAAATGCAGAACCTGGAGCTCCTTACCTGAAACGTTCCTTCAGTTTGTCTGGGGGTATGGGCCAAGCATCATAGTGTTGAACAAGCATTGCAGGTGAGAAACAGCCAGGCAGTTTGAAAGATACTGCTCTTGAGGATGGTGTCAGCATAAGGCAGGAGGCTTCATCAGATCCCTGTTTCTACCAGTTTCTGTTTTTTGACTCTGAGATGGTTTTATGCTCCTATCTTATAGATAGGTAATTTTTCTGATACCTCAGTGGATCAAAGTGTGGTCCGAGGACTTCTGCTGGCTTCTCCACTCTTTCATGGAGTTTGCAGAGTCCTATCTCTTCTGTTTACATATCTGTGTGAAGCTGGATTGTTTTCTACACTTGAATCAAAGTAATGTATCACAACAGATGGAATGCAGAAGCAGACATGGGAATGTCTTCTGTTAAATCAGACATTAAGAGATTTGCAAAAATGTAAATAATGCCACTTTTCTTGCTATTCTTTTTGAAAATGTCATATTTCATAAAATTGTTTATATTAACTTGGGGTTTATTACTGTTAAATATTTAAAAATTTCTCAGTTTTAATTAATAATACATTAAATACCAACTAGATAGGACCCAAATAAACAAAAGATTTTTGGGTCCTCAGTAATATTTAATAGGGAAAAAGGGTTCTGAGACCAAAAGAGTTTGAGAACTGTTGTTCTACTTCTCATTCATTAGACTCTCTAGAAGTTTATCTTCAGGATAAAACTTGATGCATGTATTATTACAGCAAATGCTGCAATAAATGTTTAAGGGCTTTAAAAACCCTGTCACTTAGACAATTTATTATTATTATTTTTTTACACAATTTTTATTACACAATGTGCTAATTTTGTCATCTTGCACTTCAGTTGTTTTTTTCTCATCAGAAGGTGGTATTACTTATATTCCCTGTGTCTTAAAAAATAGTCATCATTTTAGCTGTTACTTTTCTACAAAGCCCAGCTTAAATGTATCCGTTTTTGTTCTTACTTGTGGCTCCTTTTTTTTTTTTTGCGGGGGGTGGGGTGGTCATATTCATGGTTGTCTTGTTCGGACTCCTTTCTTGGCCTCCCAGCTAGGAAGTTTTCAATGATTACCCACTATTTTGAATATTATTGTTCAGCCTTTATTATTTATGTCAGTTGCTTTGGACAGATCTGTCTCTTCGGGGAGCTCCCCTTTTCCTGTTTAGTCCAAATTCTGATATCTGATGTTCTCAAAGTTCCTTGTTCACTGGACTCACATAATAGCAGGATATCCTAGCATTTGCCTTATTAGCTTGTAGGATGACGTTACTATAGACAGGGAGGGTAGAAAAAATACTTTAAAGATGCAATGAAAAAAGTTTTAAACAAAACAGCTTCACACTAAATTGCTGAGAGGTAGTGGTGTATTAAAATATTTTGGTTGTAGAGCTAAGATTTTGTTTTAAAGCTGTGAAAAACTAGAGATTAAAGACAGTGACAGCCACAGAATAAGGAAAGTATTCATATGGTAACTGTTGATCACTTAGAGTTTTCAGCTACACCTGCACTCTCGGATCATAATTATTGAGAGGGATGTATTTAGCAGTTATTCATTGGCATGTCTTGTTATATGCTGGATCCTGAATACACACCTTGTTGTTTTTAAGGTGCATTTATTTTTTTTTTTATAAGGCATTAATAAATAACCTATTTTCTAATATAACGTCTTTCACTGTCTTATCACATTTCTCTTTAAAATACAGACTTTTTTTTTTTTTTTTTAAAGATTATATCTATTTATTTGACAGAGAGAGCGCTGGAGCACAAGCAGGGGGAGTGGCAGGGAGAGGGAGAAGCAGGCTCCCAGTTGAGCAGGGAGCCCAATGCGGGGTTCAGTCCCAGGACCCCGGGATCATGACCCGAGCCAAAGGCAGACGCTTAACCAACTGAGCCACCCAGGCGCCCCCAAAATATAGACTTTCTTATTAAAGATTTTTATTTATTTTTTTGAGAGAGTGAGTGACAAGAGAGAGAGAGCGCGTGCATGAGCGGGGAGGAGGGGCAAGGGAGAGGGAGAAGCAGACTCCCCACTGAGCTGGGAGCCCAACGTGGGACTCGATCCCAGGACCCTGGGATCATGACCTGAGCCGAAGGCAGACGCTTAACCGACTGAGCCACCCAGTGCCCTGTATCACTTTCTTCTATTGTCACTTACGGTTAATTATAAACCACCAAACACATGATCTTCACATATGCCACTGTCAAGTACAACATGATCATTAGTTACTGGATGACTGAACAGAATGTCAGTAAGACTGAGCTATTGGAAAAATAAGAGATTTCCAGAAATAATGTTTCTCTCTCCTTTGGAACTATTGTTGTGTGTGACAGTGCCACCTTGCAGGTTGGTAGTTTCAGAGTGTGACCTGAGGGTGCTCCCTGACAGAAGTTTTAGGTTATTCAGTCCTGGACTCAATTAACTGCTAACACTGATGTTAGCATATTCTTTTTTAATGTAAGAAAAAACATATTATCCAGGGAAGCTTCTGGTTTGTAGCAAACTGCAGTCTTCTGGGGGAAAGAAGTACCCATAGAGATGAAATTACAGAGCCTGTGTACTGTACAGCATCACGAATTAGGAAAGTAATTTCGAATTAAACTGACAAAAAGTGTAATTTTTTTTTTTTTTAATGCCAACCTTTAAAAAAAGTTTCTTCTCTCTTTCTGTTCTATTTCCTTAGAGCAGAATGGTCAGGATATTTGTTGCATGAAATTTGTTTATTTTGTTGCATGATATGTTAAAGTTATTTTTTAGCAAATGTGCTCAAATTATTAGTGCTCCATAATTTTGGGAACAAATTTTTGATGGAGGAGACCTTTAAGACAGTGCTTTATCAGCATTATTGTTGATGTATGACTGTTTTTGGAAAACCTAGGAAACAATACTTTTATATATTGTATTTACATACATTTGAAGCAACTCTTAGAGTTTCAAAGTTACGTCATTTTGATGGTGATTTTTCTTCTGTATGATAGGTATGCTTAAGAAATAATCCTCTTTATCATGCTGGAGCAGTTGCATTTTCAATTAGTGCTGGGATTCCTAAAGTTGGTGTCTTAATGGAGTCAGTTTGGAATATGAACGATAGCTGTAGATTTCAACTTCGATCTCCTGAGAGCTTGAAAAGCATGGACAAAGCTAGCAAAACTACTGAAGCTAAGTAAGTACCATACTCTGACTAAGCATGGTTTTATACCAGTTTCTAGTTTGCTGTGTATATGAGTCAAGGCTGACTTAGAGGTGCACAGTGACATAGAAGAGTGCTCCCGTGGTGGGTCTCACGAAGATGCCTAAGAGTTTTGAAAGGAATTGGTCAGATTTACTATTTGCAGCTTGGTTAATATTTGTATGTTATAGATCTTGATGTTCAGCTGCTGGAGTGACCATGTAGAGATCTCTTTGTGTCTTTGTCTTTAGAGTGTGTCCTTTGCCATGGGTGTGTGGCAGTAATAATGTGTTCAGCCTTACCTATAGCAGGCCAGCTTTGCCCTTCTCTCTCCCTGTGTTATCATCTTAATTTCTACCTAATGTCTTATCTGCATCTGGATCCTTGGAAGGGTTTTACAGGTTAACGTGCTGGGAAATTCTGTTAAGGATTTGTAGGTTTTTGGGTGGGAGGGATATGCAAACAGAAATACCAGAGAATTGTGTGGAGCCCACACACAGGGTCTGGCTTATTGTTTGGGAGCCGGATACATAGATCTTACTTAACACTTGTACTTTTAGAAGCATCTACTTGTCTCTAAAAAGATTGATGTGGAATGTAATTTGGTTATTTGTTACATGAACTTAAGAAACTTTAATAAAGTTTATAAATAACCTTTTTTCTTAATCTTACAAAAATGTGTGACCATTATAGAAACATGGATGACTAATGTTGTATTTCAGAAATAACATTTTAAATGTTTTTATGTATTTCCTTTTTTTAAAAAATGTATACAGGCGTTGAAAAGAAATGGGGATTGTACTATACATACAGATTTTAAAACTGCTGGAATTTTTTCGTTTGCTCAAATGCACGTAATGAATGTAAATTTGCTGTTTTTATCACTACTATTCCTCTTAATGTTAATGCAAATTGAAGTTTAGAAAACACAAGGATTACTGTTAAATAAGTTAAAAAATAATCTTTAATAAACCAAAGCTATTGTAACTTACGCCAAATTAAGGCTTCTTGCTTTGTTGTAGTGCTCTCTCTCTCTCTCTCTCTCTCTCCCCGTCTTGTTTTACAAAATAGATTTGTAGACTTCCTCTCTAATTACAGTGATTTTTATCCTAAAAATAAAAGTGACAAAACACATTTTCATTATTTATGAAATGTTGTAAAGGATGGTTAAAATAGTCTTGGTGTGCACAAATATAAGTGAGTTTGAAATAGAATATGCTATTGAGATTGTGTAATTTATGAAGTTCTTCATGCCTTCCTTGAAATTTGCCATCTTTTATTAATAAACTTAGTAGAAGAGCTTAGTGAAATTAAACGTTAAGAACATAGTCGTTTTCATGTGAACAGACTCTTCTTTGCTAAGCCCTTGAAATGCATTCACTTTAAAGGCATGCTAGTGATTAGTCAGCATCAGCCCGTCTCCACCATCACAAGCTTTGCGGAGCGGCCATGAGTGAGTGTTCATGTGTGCTTGTGCTGAGCACTTTGCCAAGGTGCTGGTGAGAATAATACTGGTTTTCTGTGGACTTTTTCTAAACTCACGTGAAATTCCTGGTGGAGGTAATAGGAGACGAGGGGGTTACGATGATGGGCCTGATTATAAAATATACCAGGTCGATCTGTATATAACAAATTTCTTAGTAATAGGTGACTTTTCTGACTAAAAATTGACTTCTGCCTTTTAATGACTAAAAATATTTATGTTTTTACTTCCTGTAGAATATCGTGTTGTTGTTGACTGTAGTTATCTTCTTAGGTATAGTTAATGAAATAACTCAGTGCAAAGGAATAGGTTATTAATTCTGTAATTTCTCATTTCGGTTATAACAGATGATGGTTCATCACCAGATGGTTCAAGAATAAATTTTTGTAAGCCATTGTGAGTAGAGTTCCTTCTTTGAACTCTAAGAAACTAAAGATCTAGTTGGCGTTTTATTTATTTTCCTTTACCATTTTTTCAGTTAAATTGCTGTGTCCAAGTCAGGGTTCACTGAAGTGTGAAACTTGTTCGCTCAAGAGGCTTAGGCTAAATTGAGTGTAGTTTTTATTGTTATTCCTAGGTAAGGCTTATCTGAATCATTGTTTCATGTCGTTGATAGCTTTATACGGTGTATTTTTCTTTCCTTTCTTTTAAAACATTACTAAGAATTTGAAGTATGCGCTGTGTACCTTTTTCAGTATCTTGAGTCCTAGAAATAGACCACTTTGTATAAGTTTTTAATATTTCATTCCCTTGTTTACAAGAATAAACTTGAGTTAAAAATCATCTGACAAGTTCCTAATATTTCATTTTCCTAATAACGAGGAGAATCTTATTTCTAATCTCAGGCCTGAAAGTAAGCAGGAACCAGTGAAAACGGAAATGGGTCCCCCGCCCTCTCCAGCCTCCACGTGCAGTGATGCGTCCTCGATTGCCAGCAGTGCGTCCATGCCGTATAGTAAGTTTTATGTGTAGTGTGTGTACGTTGGTCAAAATCAGGCCCCAGGCAGACAGCTGTGTTCAGTCTGGGTATGATTTGAGGCAGCTCATATACCGTTTTTAATATCTTTTCATATAAATTGTATTTCTACCAGTTTCATTTGTGTGTTTGTGTGTGCAGCTTTATTTAAATGAAAAAAAAGTGGTATTTACAGTGTTGCTATTCCTTTTGTTTTTGAGCGTTATAGTGTTTTATAATTTGTAAAATGCTTCACAGTAATAGTGGGAAATAACTGCCACTAATTAGAATATCCGCCCACCTTTTTTGACTGTTTTTATTGTAAATTGGTTATGGCTCGGTCACAGTTTCTGCTCAGAATTTGTAGAATTTAGGAACCTAGACTCACTATTGCACCTTGGATTTAAAGAGTTTTTTGAAAGGTCCTCAAAGTAAATTTATTTTATAATTGCTTTGCACCTGAGGAAACCGAAAGTTAGACTTTCAATAGTTACATGATAGTTTTAAGAATAGCCTAACAGATCTTTTATTTTAAACCTTGGTCAGATAACTCTAATTTTAAGGGTTCAAAATAAGTTTTTTATTTCTTCTTTGTGGTGTTTGCAGTAGTGTTAATATCAGTAGGCATTAACAGATATGGTTATTTTTCACTATGAAGTCGTTTGAAGTGGAAATTGGTCATAAAACATCATAAAGCAGTAGTTCACAGAATTGTTATTTAGATATCTCAGTTATGTATCCCTTTACAGATGATTTTTTTTTTCATATATTTAGATGAAATCTATAAAGTCTCTTTTACATTTTCTTTTTGGTACTTACCATTTTGTTGTTGTCTAAGAACGACGACGGTCCACCCCTGCCCCGAAAGAGGAGGAAAAGGTGAACGAAGAGCAGTGGTCTCTTCGGGAAGTCGTTTTTGTGGAAGATGTTAAGAATGTTCCTGTTGGCAAGGTTTGTTTAAGATGTCTAAGAATTATTTGCTACAAGAATTAGAACAGTATTGGTTATCCAAGAATTTATGGTTGGTGAGTGAGTGTTCAGCCCTTTCCTCGGAGCTGCTCCGTTTATCACTTCCAGTGAGCCCTTAGCCTGTTGCAGATATCTTCTCCATCATCTCTGTCCCTGAAGATGAATAGGTGACTAGGGGGCCTCTTCAGCATTTATGGTGATATATTGCTTTCTTTAAAGAAAGGTGTTATTTTGGAATAATTTTAGATTTGCTGAAACGTTGCAAAGAGATTATATATGTATTTTTTGAGATTATATTACTCCATTCTTTGGAACTATTAGACAGTTCTGAAGGAGGGATCATCTTCCATAACATTTAGAAATCTTTATTGTCTTCAAGTCCCCTTCTAGTTTCTTTTCCCTTCTTTCTGGAGAGGGTCTCGCTTTCTTAGAAAACAAGTGGGTAGAGTCCATCAGCTGGAATGCCATTAATTTCACCTTTCCCTCCACACATACTGCAAAACAAAATGGATCTCTAGCTGCAGAGTATCTGCAAAGTAAAGGTTTTTCTGACTGCTCATTTGTTTCTGAAATTGATGGTCTTTCATTTGTACTTAAGGGGAAGAGTAGGCATGCCATCCCCTGTAGTTTACAAAGGCCTTTTCCACACGCTGGTCCATTTGGTTCTCAAAGTAGAACTGTAGGTTCTGGGCACGTGTTTCCTCTGAGAAGATCACACTGGCTCAAAATCAGAAACAGCAAGTGGCAGAGGTAGGACTCAAGTATTCTGGTCTCAAGTCCTGTGCTTGTCTTTCTGTATATTGCTGACTGTCTACCTATGTTGTCCCAAACGGTAGCCACTAACTATATATGTGACTAGTTAAATTTATTAAAATTAAATAACATAAAAAAGCTCTTTAGTCACATTAGCTCCATTTCAGGTGCTCAGTAGCCACTTACGGCTATAATATCTACCATATTAGGCAGTGCAGATTTAGAACATTACCGTCATCACGGAAGTTCTTTCACACAGCAGGGCTCTGAACTAATAAAGAGGAAGGATGGGAGAATTTCAGGGGTTATACTTCATATTTTCAGCCGATTGCTAAACATCTACTGACTGTAAGCACTAGCTATGTGGGTCAGTTCTCCAGTAAGCCTCAAATATAGACATCGACAACAAAGCTTTGGTGAGTCTGTTTAGGTTAATTTTTTCCCCCAAGTTCAGGTTAATTTTATAACTTGGTGATCATTAAAGAAATAAAAGAAATTAAATGCCTTCAATGTTAAATTAGTTCAATGGATATAATTTGCATATTAATTTCACATAAGTTGGTGTTAATATCCAGCGTATTTGCCTCTACTTCTAGGTGCTAAAAGTGGATGGTGCCTATGTTGCTGTAAAATTTCCAGGAACGTCCAGTAATACAAACTGTCAGAGCAGCTCTGGTTCAGATGCTGACCCTTCTTCTCTCCTGCAGGATTGTAGGTTACTTAGAATTGATGAACTGCAGGTAGGTGTAGAGGGATCACTCAGCAGGTAAATGTTGGGACTGACTACTTGAGTGTATTACGGAGTTTGAGAGCAAGTTTCCTTCTGTGTCCTGTAGGTCGTCAAAACCGGTGGAACACCAAAAGTTCCTGACTGTTTCCAGAGGACTCCTAAAAAGCTCTGTATACCTGAAAAAACAGAAATATTAGCAGTGAATGTGGATTCCAAAGGTAAAGATTTTGTAACTTTCTCAACTGGCATACTTTATATCCTATTAATACTTGTGTAGTAAATGGATATAGGATAAAGTGGTTTGAGGTGTTTGGCAGTTTTTGTCCCTTGTATGTAATGTTATAGAATAAAATGAATCTACATTTCAAATGTGACCAGAGATGTTAAAATTTGGTAGGCACTAATTAGAGATTACTAAAGAGGTATAACATTTTTTCTTAACATTTATGTTTTCTGAAGGTGTGCATGCTGTTTTGAAGACTGGAAATTGGGTACGGTACTGTATCTTTGATCTTGCCACAGGAAAAGCGGAACAGGAGAATAATTTCCCTACAAGCAGCATTGCTTTCCTTGGTCAGAACGAGAGGAACGTAGCCATTTTCACTGCTGGACAGGTACAGAGCTTATTTTTGCTTTTAAAATTTGGTAGGACAACATTGACATTTTTGTAAAGCCTAGGGCTGGGCTCTAATTTGCTTGTTATTAAACTCTTGAAGAATTTAGAATATCAAGCACAATTAATACTGCATTTCTTATTTGGTCAATATAAACTAATCTGATTTGAAAATAAATATACCTCTTGTAAAAGTCAAAGATGCATTTTTGATTGGGAGCCAAATTTTATTATTTTCCCTCTTTTGTAGGAGTCTCCTATTATTCTTCGAGATGGAAATGGTACTATCTACCCAATGGCCAAAGATTGCATGGGAGGAATAAGGGATCCTGATTGGCTTGATCTTCCACCTATTAGTAGTCTTGGAATGGGTGTACATTCTTTAATAAATCTTCCTGCCAATTCAACAATCAAAAAGAAGGCTGCTATTATCATCATGGCTGTAGAGGTAACTTGACTTTGGAAACTATGTGGCATTTTAATCACAGGATAGTGCTAGAATCTAGGGAAAACAATCTTGAATAGATTATTTGTTAACCCTCTTGAATAGATTATTTGTTAACCCTCTATATAGGTGGCAGTAGTCTATGAGGACAAGAGAGATGAGTGAACCAAAGATGACAGTGTAAGTGTTTAAGGCATGCACAGTGTTGTAGGAGCATGGGGGCGGGGCATATAAATCAAACTGTGACTGGAGAGAAGGCTTCTCTGAGGAGGTGATGCCTGAATACAGCTTTGAATTGTCAGACAGGAAGACTGAAGGTGGGAGGTGTTATCCCTAGCACTAAGAACAGCCTTTATGAATCTCAGTATGTTGGGAGATCGTGTACATTCTGTTGATAGAACCAGAAGATAGGGCGCATATGGGGCAGTGAGTAACAAGTGCAAAGTCTGGAGAAAGGCACCAGGGTGCCTTGTGCGTTAACCTAAGCGGTGGGAGCTCTCCCCTGACAGCTAGGAGGAGAAGGCTTTTAAACTGGCTGTAGAGACCAGACAAAAAGGCTCATGAAGTTATCCAGGTTAGAAACGAAATAAGCTTGAACTCTTGGAAATGAGGAAGAGGGGATGGATTCAAAGAGATCTTCAGGAAGTAGAAGCTCTAAAATTTGGTGCTGGTCATCAGCAGTAAATGGCAGGAAGGAATTACAAAGCTGATTTTGGTGGTTGGTGGGGAGAGGAAAAAATAGTAGGAGGAACAAAAGGGATGACGGAAGAGGGCTGAGTTTAGTTTTGAACATGTTACAGATGAGGTGTTTGTTAGATGAAAAGGCAGTACCCCCAGAACTTATTGGAGCAATTTGGGCAGAGTTTGACCTGATTTGACTTGAATTTTCAAAGGATCACTGTTGACCTGCTGAGAATACTAGGGGGCAGTTTGGAAGTCGGGAGGCCTGTGAGGGGGGCTATTCAAATGGTCCAGGTGGGAGGGGATGGTGGCTTGGCCCAGGAGGTGGAGTTACGAGGGAGAAGGGATTTGATTCTAGGTATACTAGATACGGCTGATGGTAGAGCCAACAGGATTTGCTTATGGCTCAATATAGGTGTCAACTAGAGGAAGCAAGAGGGCCAAAGGTTTTGGAGGAATGAAGTTGGCATTTATAGAGATGGAGACTAGGGATGGAGCAGGTTTGGGACCGGGGGTGGGGAGGGGCAGACAGCAGGAGTTTGGTTTTAGACATGCAGAGTTTAAGGTGCCTATCAGATATCCAAGAGGAGGTGGTAAATGGAAAGTTAGATCTGTTAAGTCTGAAGACCCAGAGCAAGATGGAGAATTAGACTTAGGAGCTGACAGTACATCTGTGATACTAGAGGAATTACACTGAATGAGATTATCAAGGTCATGGAGAAGAAAAGAGGCCTAAGGACTGAGCCATGAGATTAGTATCAGCATTTAAATGTCCAGGGAGATTAAAAGGAACCTGCATAAGAGACTGAGAAGGAGCAGCATCCACAGGGGTTGGAGGAAAACTAGAATGAGTGCTGTCTTGGAAGCCAGGTGACGAGTATGTGTCAAGCAGGATGCAGTGATCACCCACGTCCAGTGATGCCGTAGGCCAGGCCAGGCAAGTACGGAACGTGACTGGGGATTTGGCTCCATCTGGGTCATTCTTGACAGCAGGGATGAAAGCCTGATTAGAGTGGGCCAAGGAGAAAACAGACAACTCTTGTGAGGAGATTTTCTATAAAGAGTGGAGATAGAACTTGGTATGGGGGCTTACTTACCCTCCATTAGGTTGGAGGTGAAAGCAAACTTGTTAGAATTGCATCTGAAATAGTCTGAATCCAGGTACTCCTGAGAGCTACCTGTAAGCTTGTTGTTGAGAGACACGGTATTCATATTCTTGGTTTAGTTTTGATTGTAACCTGTTAGACTAGAGGTTCCAAACTGGTAGGGGTATGGTTAAGGAGGTGGCTGTGGCCTGAACTTGACCCCTAGAAATCACCTTTGTGTCATTTTAAAATTCTTGATTGGTTGCCAACATTAAAAAATCACCGGATTTTTCTTTAAAATCCAGATTTTCAGTTCTTAAAAAATGGGAAGATCTGGAAACATTAGGCCATCAAACAGCCATTAGCGTGCCCCCTTTAGAGGCTGTATGTGGTTTCTCCAACTTATTGCAGATCCCCATACTTAATTGCTCTGAATGTTGCCCTTTATTTATGATACAGTTTGTGTTATCTCTTTACCCCCAGCCTCCTCCATTCATTTGTATTACTTCGGATACTTATGTAGGTATTTGATTCTGTGACCCCTGCACTCTGTCAGCATCTCAGGGGTAAAGATAAAATGTGTCGTCATCCCATGGGTAGGGATAAAGTGTGCCATCATTTATCTTTGTACCGCAGTGAGCTGGGCTTGGTGCACAGTAGACCTGCGAGAAATGTTTCACTGAATTCACTCTGCCTTTTGCTATAAATAAGTAACGAATACAACATATAGTGATGCCGAGTAAACTCTTGCTTTTAACACAGTAAGTGTGGTATTGATAACTGTCAGAGTGAGAGCCCGTGTAGAGCGGGTTGGAGATGAGAGTTCCCTGTAGCTGCTTCCAACCAGCTGACTGGCTGAGGGCTTGAAAACCTTCTATGTCACAGAGTCTGCAGCAGAGTAGCTTGACTGGAACTGGAGCTTACTGTGTAAGGGCTCACCTCAGTGTCTTAGTGCCACGGTCAGAATGGCCTGTCGCACATGTGGCAGGTACTGAAAATGGTTTGTTTTTTTTTTAAAGATTTTATTTATTTATTTGAAGAGAGAGACACAGCGAGAGAGGGAACACAAGCAGGGGGAGTGGGAGAGGGAGAAGCAGGCTTCCCGCCGAGCAGGGAGCCCGATGCGGGGCTCGATCCCAGGACCCTGGGATCATGACCTGAGCCGAAGGCAGACGCTCAACGACTGAGCCACCCAGGCACCCCTGAAAATGGTTTTTTAACTGTATTTTTTTGTCCTTCCTCCCCCGCCAACCCTCACTTTTACCTTGCCTCCTCTCCATAAGATTGGGGGAAGGGATAGGTTATTTAAGTAGTTTGGGGGAGAGGTGGTAAGTTGTTCCAATACATCTTTCTTCTTCCCTTTGTATTCCACACACTCTTTTCCCAGTTCTTAATTCTAGTTAAAATGAACAAATTTACTTGTTTTCCAAAACCAATGCATTATATTTAGTCCATAAAAATCCCTTAACTACAGTTTTAACATTCTGAAAGAAGTACATTTGAACTCCTTGATTTATTCATGCTGTGTATTTGTTCAAGTTGCTATAGATTAGACTGGCTTATAAACAACAGAAATTTCTTAGAGTTCTGGAGGCTGGAAGTCCAAGATCAAGGTGTGGGCAGATTTGGCATCTGGTGAGGGCCCAGTGCTGTTTCATAGAGAGCCATGTATTCTTATGTGGTGGGAGGGGAGAAGTCTTGTCTCTTTTCTCAAAGGTCCCACCTCCAAATATCATTACACTGGAGATTAGCTTTCAACATATGAATTTGGGGGGCCATAGATATTCAGTCTATTGCATGCTGTTTCTCAGGTAGTTAATGAAATGTTCTGTAAATTATTAATATTACCATGTCTTTGACAGTGAAGTACATTAGTTGTCACCTCTGAGGGATTGCATCTGTCATGATTTCTGGGGGAGTTGAAGGTTTTGGTTTTCATGTACCACATGTGATACAACTTTTCATGACCATAAGAGGGTATGAGTAAGCCTATATGAAATATATAGAACGTATACCCTTTGCTTAACTGATTAACAATACTAATAGGATTCTAATTCAATAGTTACATAAGATCTAATATAAACCAGGAGTTGGCAAACTGAACTGCAGGCCAGATCCAGTCACTGTCACTCATTTGTGTATTGTATATGGTGGCTTTCCTGCCACAGCCAGAGTTGAGTTAGTTGCAAAAGCTGAAAATACTTACTGGTCCTTTACAGAAAATTTATCCACCCTTTTCTATTCCTGTCAGTTGTATACTGTGCTTAAAGGGTACCCTTAATTTTAACTCCTTTGACAGGCTACCTTGTCTCTACTTACTTTCAGAACTGATTATATTATTGTGTGAAATTATAAAATGAGGAATTTTTGACATGTGTAATATGCTATTCAAATTCATTGAAGTTTTTTCCCTAATTTGTTTGAGCACAGAAACAAACCTTAATGCAGCACATTCTCCGCTGTGACTATGAGGCCTGTCGACAATATCTTATGAATCTTGAGCAAGCGGTGGTTTTAGAGCAGAATCTCCAGATGCTACAGACATTCATCAGCCACAGATGTGATGGAAACCGAAATATTTTGCATGCTTGTGTATCAGTTTGTTTTCCAACCAGCAATAAGGAAACTAAAGAAGAAGAGGGTGAGAATAAGAACTATAACAAGGTCTTTAAAAGGAATTTTAGGTAGTTTTGAAAATATAGCAACTATTAAAGGAAAGAAAAGGAAATCACTATGAAGAATTTGTGTGTACTTTTTCTTTGTTTTGTAAAACCTAGGAGTTTCAACATTCTTAGAAGGTAAAGATGTCTATCCTCTTGTTAGGATGAGTATGTAACATAAGCAGATACCTTTTTATCAGTGTGTTGTTGTCTTGAGTTATATTATCTGATACATATAAACCATATGTCTAATACTTAATGAGATTTACTGATTTTATAATAGCCGATGACTTTTATTACCGTGAGAATTATTTAGCTAGTTAAGGCCAAGTTATACTGAAGCAACTTTTATCCCAATTTTCAGAATGTAGAGGGAAAAACAACTTAGTGAGTTATGAGATGTTTTTGGAAAAACACGCTTTTTTGCCCTAAAGGTTTTAATTGCTTAAATGGGGAAATCTGCAAGCCTAAAGTGCAGTTGTGTGGTTCATAATGTTTTTCCTGATTCTAAATTCCGCCGATGATACTCTGGTAGCTACATTTTTGAGTAGTGATTTTGCAGGTTTTTCTTTCTTTTTTTTTTCTTTTTCTTTTTCTTTTTTTTTTTTTTTTTGGTTTGCAAGTTTCTAACCTTTATTTCCTTGTCGTTAAAGGAGGATGAGTAGTATATAAGCAAAGACTGAGGTACTGAATTGTGGGTCTTTTTCTTTCTTGGTAGTGAAAGCTAGATTTCAGTCTACTTATGAATAATCTTATTTTTTACACTTTAGGGGTTGAAAAGTAAGGCAGAATAAGGAAATAATTCACATATTAAAGGTCATAGTTAAATCTGTCTTAAGTGTCTGTTGCTCCAAGGAGGAAAAAATTAAGCTATTCATTATCTCTAGTATGTAAATTAAAGCACTAAAATACATAGCAGTTAGCATTTAAATTGATCCTAATTTCTTCTCTTATGTTTCAGAAGCAGAGCGCTCTGAAAGAAATACATTTGCAGAAAGGCTTTCTGCTGTTGAGGCCATAGCAAATGCAATATCAGTTGTTTCAAGTAATGGCCCAGGTAATCGGGCTGGATCATCAAGTAGTCGAAGGTAATGTGATTTTTACCAGGAAAGTTTAATTGGCGGAAACAGAATCCAAGTACAGAAAAATTTATCTCTTACCTGTCATATGCATGAATTGGTGGGTCCTTTTGCTTTGTTTTTGTTCCTTCCAATATCACCCTGGGCAAAAGATCTGATAATATCTAATTAGATTTTAAGTGTAGAACAGAAGGATCTAGGATGCTTCAAAAATTTGAGATAATTTAGACAAGTAGTTCAACCTTGGTTCTTTGAATGTGTTTTAAGTTTATCATTCTTGTTTCCTAGGAAGTTATTTTCTTTAGTTGGAGAACAAGTAATAACAATAATCGAAAGAACTTCAATCTTTTATTTTCCGATTACTTATTTAGGTCAATTTCTCAGATGTATTAATGATCTGGGAAGAAATGAAAGGCTGGTGTGTATTGTAAATGTTGCTATTTTAAATTTTCAGGCTCTCTGGGTTGTGGGATGGACAAACCTTAATAACACATAAAAAATTACTAGGTGTTTGAATAGATGAAGAATATAAAGAATTCAGGATATAGTTGTTTTGTTTTTTGTTTTTTGTTTTTTTTTCCTGAAGGAAAAAGCACGTTTATATTAGACACGAGAGCCAGAGTTCTTGGACACTTGACAGAACATTGACGGAAGCACTGCTCACTGTGCTAATGTGATAGCTTGTAAAGTCTACTTAAAATGAAGACTTCTCTTTGCCTATTTTCTGTTCCATATCCAGCTTTCCCTTTAAAAATGATTCTCCTAAAATTGATAGCTTCCCAGGTTCAAAAATGTCCTGAAGTGAGATTTATCACAAACTATTTATGGGTGACCAAATTATAATTTAAAACAGTACAAAGACCTTATGTAGACTATACAAAATGGAAATTATCACCAGCTATTTGTTTAGGACTACACTAGGCAGACAAAGTGTTTGGTCTAAAATGGAATACAACTTAAATTCTTCATGAAGAAATTAGTTTCTGAATTATTTCAGGTATTTCATTTCCTCAGGGAAAATACAGGTGCAGATCAAGTTGGACTCTGATATGGTTGGTCCAATGCCAGTGCTGCCATCTTTTTTTCATGTAAGGATTATTTTGAAGGCAAAGACTAAAAGGAGCTTCAAGAGTGGGTGATGTGTTGCTCACAGAAATAATTTGCAGAGTAAGCTCCTTTGAGGCATTTGCCGAAGATTTCACTGCAGTGCTCTTAACCAGTTCAAACTCAGGGCTGCCGGTTGAACAGATGAAAGCACAGGAGTCTTATTATCCACGCCGGGCAGTAGGAAGTCCACAGACTCTGCTTCATTGAAGTGAAACCCTCCTCTAGCCTACAATGGATTTTCTAGGCGATGCCCCTTGATGAGTATGCAGGCTGGGATTCATGAGCTGTAAGCTCAAAACTGATGCAATTTCAATATTGAATGGAGTACTGTTAAATGTCTTCAGATGATGATTTGACTCAGAAGTTTTATTATGTGACTCATAGTTCCTGAGTACAAAGGGCAGATTTAGTGGAAAGCTTGATTGATGCATCTGATTGCAGGTGTATGTACTCTAGAGATTGTTAATCTGGAAGACACATGACCTTCGCTTTTTTGTCACAGTGGTATGTTTGAACATGACTGGATTCTAAGGCTTCTGTAGCATGGATATAACGTGCTTACAAAGAGGAAATTACATCATCCTTGAATTCTTCCATATTGTCAGAAAATACGATGACTCCAGGCAAGCCTATACGAAGAAATGTCAAAACTCTGAATCTTAGCAGCCAAGGTGGTATCTCCTCAGTATTGTCCTCAGCCACTGAGGATACAGGTGAATCTTCATGAATTGTGTACAACATCTTGAAGAATAATTTTCTTTTTTTTGTTTTTTGTTTTTTGTTTTTAAAGAATCTATATGAGGAGCTGGGCATTGTACTTAAAAATGTTCCCAAGACCTAATGAAGAAAAGTGGTTAAGGACAATTTTTTAAAATGACAAAGGAATGACCCCCTCATTTAATATTGAATTGACTACATCACAGCAACAGAGTTGGGAGTTTGCAAGTTCAAGATGAGACTATGGTCTCAGTTTATCTTCATTTTATTGTTAGTCTACTCTAAGCTAGAGGTTGGAGAATAGCCCACATATGTTTTCTTTGGCCTCTGCACTGTGAAAATTTTTTTTCTTTAAAATTGGAATGCCTTTAGATAAGCATGTACGCCTCTAGTTTGCCATTACTCCCTACTCCTTAGAGCCGACTGCCCTTCCCTCACTTGATACTGCCTTCTGGGCCCAGTAGGCATTGAGTTTGTGACCCTGATGTAAACATCCTTTTTAATAGGCCCCGAACATGCATTTATTTTCAGGTTATTTGCAGTGCCTCCCACTAAACTGATTCTCTCTCTCTCTCTCTCTCTCTCTCTCTGTTTTGAGTAAGATACACTAGGATACCAAGTGTCTGTGTTGAGCTTAATTAAGATTATTTAGGAACATCACAGTGTGAACAGTCACCCTGGTGTGTGCTGTTACCTCGTAAGGAGCCTGCCTTGCTCTCTGGGTGAGGTCTTCGGACAGAGAAGTGACCTCGACTGAAAGAATCCCTGTGCCCTGCTCCCCTCCATATTCTGAAAACTCTTAAACTCAGATTTCTAAATTGGGAGAGGGGAGACATCGATACCATAAAAAAACATTAACTGTAGGTAATTTTTGATAGTGAATACTATAATAACTAATATATTGAGACATTAAAATTTACTTTGCAGAATCTTCCAAAGAATGTTTCTGTTCCTAGAGGTACATCATCATACATAAGCTTTATAAAATAGATGTGTTCCTGAAAGTAGCCTCTCAAAGAAATTTTTGTAAAAGCTTTTAAAAGAATTCCTTATAAATGGAAAGTGTATCGATATGGAAAACCACATTTACCCTCGGATTACACAACAATTATAATTAGAAGATTCAAACATTAATAAAAATCTTTATAAATTACTTATTTGTAGATATATAATGCTCACCTGGTAAGGTGGTAGGTCTTTCACATCAGAGAAATGTCATGTCTTTGGGACTAAATCTGCATGGGAGAATGAAGTCCCTTATGTGGTACCTGGCCCTTTGATAATTGGATTTTTAGTCTTTATTCATATAGAGACTCTCAAACTGTGGCTGGTGGAAGGGATTTGCCTTATGTGCTCTCTCTTAATTGCCGTTAGCTTGTAACGTTAATTTTGTAGGCTTTGTAAGCTTTTGTTCAGAGGTACAGATTTTATACGGGTAGTTAGCAGTTCCCCTAACAAGGCCTGTGTTTGTGATTGCTGCCTTTTCTTTTTAGTGATGTGCACACCTGTGCAGTATTTTTTTTTTTTTCTTGTATAGCAGGAGAAAAAAAACATCACGCCCAGACATTAATCTAACAACACATTTTACAAGCTCCAGTTTCATTAATTTCCTTGGGATGCAAGTTGTACTGTTAAAAAAAACTTTTTTTTTTTTTTTTTTTTGGTATAAAAAATCTAAATTGGTCTTTGTTTTAAAACTACTCATTGTGTGGACATTAGTTCAATTGCTTTTGAGATCACAGCAAAGGGATTTTATTTAGTGAGTTAACAATATCGGTTTTGTGCTAATCAGTATGTTTGCTGATGTCTATTATTAAACTTAATTCTTACTGATTATAAACAGGGGACAGAAATTTTTTTTGTCTTAACATTCAGCTGTTCATTTACCTTAACTGTATGAAAGATTATTTTCTAATCTTTACTGCAAGTTTTGTTCCCTGTGCTTAAGTTTGTGTGGGAGCTTAATATAGTGGTTTTAGTGCTGAACTGGGTGCCCCCAGTTTCATTTCTATCCCTCACTGACTTTACTCTGTGATTCCAGAATTGGCATTTGTACTTCACTTCCCTTGCCTGGAGTATTTGCTTATAGAACAAACTTTGATCTCTGATGAGAAGTTCTGTGCACCTTTTCATCACATTTAGCCATGGTAGTGAGCTCCAATTTTGTCCATGTTCTTCTAGTTTGAGATTACGGGAAATGATGAGACGTTCGTTGAGAGCGGCTGGTTTGGGTAGACATGAAGCTGGAGCTTCATCCAGTGACCACCAGGATCCAGTTTCACCCCCCATAGCCCCCCCTAGTTGGGTTCCTGACCCTCCTGCGATGGATCCTGGTAAGATCTGTTATTTTATTTAGTGTTTAACAAAAAAACAAGGTCCTAAAAGAAAGGAAATTGAACATTTTAATGGGTTATTTAGAAATCTGAAGTATTTAAAAGTAGTATAATGAGCAAACTGTAACTAATTTAGTTGTAGAGATTTGGTTTGGGGGTATATAACTTAAAACTTAAAATTCTAGAAGCTATTTCATTGAAATATATATTTCCATACTGGCAAGAAGCTAATTAGTAATACTTCACAAGAAGTCAATAATTGGTCTAGTGGATTCCTTCTCTTATAGTTCGGGAAACAAATTTCCACTTAAATCTCTGTCCAGTTTGACCTTTGGCTTGCAGAGAAAAGCCTTAAGGCCAGTTAAGAGAACATGTTAGGGATATGTTGCCTATAATGATGTACATCCTGCTGTTCTGTTTACTGAAAGATGGTGACATTGATTTTATCCTGGCCCCTGCTGTGGGATCTCTTACCACAGCCGCGACTGGCACCGGTCAAGGACCAAGCACCTCCACCATTCCCGGTGAGAATCTGTACCGTTTTACCTGCCTGGGCGTTCGGGTTTCTCCAGGTCCACACTTCTCTCGAGGGGACTCCCTTGCCTTGAGAAACATCTAATTCTCTGAATTAGATCCTCCATTATGTCAGTGAGATTGTGATGTGTATGAACATACATTTCATCAGTTGGGAGTTGTAAAATGTGTTAATGTGTTTAAATTCTCTATAATGACATGATTAATTTATTACTGATAGTAGAATATTTTTCGGGTGCTTATTTAATAGATACTTGGTATGTTACTCCAGAATATTCTTTTACTCTGCCTTGTTTACTCTTGTCACCAAATGGATCTGCTTAATTACAGGTCCTTCCACAGAGCCATCTGTAGTAGAATCCAAGGATCGAAAGGCCAATGCTCATTTTATATTAAAATTGTTATGCGACAGTGTTGTATTGCAGCCCTATTTACGAGAACTCCTCTCTGCCAAGTAAGAAGTTTAATATACTTTTGATACAAAGATTTAGCTTAGCTCCTTTTACTATTTAAGTTGATCTTGCAATGTATGGACAACAGTTACCTATGTGAATTTAAAATAATCAGGATCTAGCATTGTATTCCCTCTGTAATTAACCAAGCTCTCTTCAGTGAAAGGCCTTTCTTGGTATAATTCAATGTACACTAAATAAATACAAACCAATTTTATGGAGCTCGATTAGGAGATACATATATGTGTTTAAAAGATCACAGTATAGTTATTCTCAAATGTGAATTCATAAATTCTATCACTGTCACCTGGAGAACTTTAAAAATGACACAGATTTGTCCCCAAGCTTTGCACTAGAAGTATGACTGAGTAGGTCTGGGATGGGGCCTGGAATCTGTATTCTAAAACTCTGTGGATGATTCTGATGGTTTCTTTGGACATCTTTTTTGGCTTGCAAAATCGCAATGAGACGATGCAGAGTTTTTGATAAGTGTTGTGTGGCAAATGCTCATTAGCCATTGACAGATTATAGCTCTGCTTTCAGCCTGATTGTTTATGTTCCTTTACAAACTCATAATAATAAGCATTTTTATAAAAGTTAGCTCTTACCTGTGCCAAACTGTACTTGTATTAACTCTTCTCCTTCTAGCAATAGCAGCATGGAGTAGGTAATAGTAGTTCCATTTTCTATTTGAAGTCATGGTCTTAGAGGTTAATTGACCTGCCCAGGGTCACGAAGCTAGTGCATGGCACAGCTGGAATTCCAACTGTGGTCTTTCTCTTGATTCCAGAATTGAGCCTCACAGCCATCACTCTTATGCTACCTCTTCCTATTTAAGAACAGGAAGGTGTTTTGAGTTTTTCATTATTGAGGGCAAGGGAATTTTTGTTTAAGGCTTATTGGCCTTAGGCCATAATGACTCAATGTATGAACTTTTGATTACTTTAATGAAGGCTGCCCCACTAGTAAAATAAGTCACTGAATTGGAAATAAATTATTACTCCAGAAGCAGCTTACTAATTTATTAGTGGTTTGAGGCATAGATAAAAATGATATATATACAAATCAGTTTTTTCTCTTTTTATTTTCTCACTTATCAGTTTTAGTTTCTATTTATGGTGTTTTTAAGGATATTATTTTGTCTCATTTCCTCCGGCATTTGGTGTTATCTAAAAATTTGTTGTATGTTCTTTCCTTCCTTCCTTCCTTCCTTTTTCTTTTCTTTTCCTTCCTTCCTTCCTTCCTTTCTTTTTCTTTCCTTTTCTTTCTTTTCTTTTCTCTTCTTTTCTTTTTTATTAGAGGGACGCCTAGGTGGCTTAGTTGGTTAAGTGTCTGCCTTCGGCTCAGGTCATGATCCCAGTGTCCTGGGATCGAGCCCCGTATCGGGCTCCCTGCTCAGCGGGGAGTCTGCTTCTCCCTCTCCCTCTGCCCCCCACCCTTCGTGTATTCTCTCTGTCTCTGACAAATAAATAAATACACTGTCTTAAAATTTTTTTTAATTAGAGTGTGCATGAGTGGGGGGGCACAGAGGGAGAGGTAAAGGGACAAGCAGGCTCCCCCCACTGAGCACGGAGCCCTACACGGGGCTTGATCCCAGAACTCCGAGATCATGACCTGAGCCGAAGTCAGATGCTTAACCAACTGAGCCACCCAGCCCCCCCTTGCTCTTTTTAACCCGTTTTGCATTTCTACAGTGCATTTCTAGTTCACCAGTCCTTTATTTTAGTGCCCTCAACAGCAGTTGCTCTCCCCCAACCCTTTATCTGAGAAGATACATAACCTATCTGGGAAAACAATCCATATGCCATTCTATTAATAAGCTTGTATTATTGATGACAGCTTTGAAACAAATTGGAGGAAAGGCAAAGTTCTTTTTCGTTTTAGGTGGTAAGCGTAGGAATTCTCACATTGGTCCTTTGTTTCCTTTTTATATTTCTAATATAGGAGAATTAATTGATTATTTCCAATTTAAGGATTCCCCCCCCCCCCACCTCCCTCCAGTCCCAGGTGTGGGTGGTTGGATTTTGCTTTTATAATATAAGCTAAAGAAAGTAAATTTTGGTAAAATTATCCTGGTTAGTAAAGATGCAGAGGATTTCATTCTCAACCAGCTCATTTTTACCTGAGCAGAGAGGTATACCGTATGAAGCTTGGGGAATAGGTAGGGAGAAGAGTGAGCAACAACATAGAAATGGAGAGGTATGAATCCTTGAGGAAACCGTGATGCACCTGATTGAAAGCGGAAGATTAGAAGAGAGCAGTAGCCAGTGAATGTGAAAAACTAGGTTAAAGCCACCACTTTGTTCTCTATTCTTTGGGCTTGAACCCTCAGAATAATGGTTTTGGTTAGACTAATATTATCAAAGTGGGTTTATAAGAATAATAATGTGATGGTTGCATAAAAAATGATTAAATAGGCAAGAGTAGAGACTGGAGTTGAGGCTTTGGTTTTTACGTCCACCTGTCGCCTTTAGTATGTGTGTTACAATAAACCGAACTGGAAAATGGAAAAGAAGGATTAGATGCAAGAGCAAAAAATTGATTTAGAAGGGAAGACTTCATGAAGAATCCCAGTTTTTTATCTTAGTTCCTAGAAACAGTGATGCTGTTGGCTGACCTAAGTCAGGTAGAGAGCAGGTTTGGGGAGAAAGGTGATTCTAGTTGTTAGACATGTTGAATGTGAGGTATCACTGGGAAATCCTAAGTAGACTTACCAAGTAAGCAAGTGCAGATGTTGGTACTGTGTTAGCATCATAGAAGGGGTACTTGCTTTGGTGGATCAGAGAGGGAAGCACAGGTGGTTGAGGACTAAATTTTGGGAAATGTGGGATCCAGGAGGGAATAGAAATTCAGGGAAGAATATCGAAAGTACATTTTTTAAGAGAAAATACATAATAATAACAAGTAACATTTATTGAATACATTTTATTTGCTAAGCATTGTGTTAAAAGCTTTTAAGGTAATAAGTGATTTAATCCTCATCATAGTTGTATGAGATAGAGGCTATTACTATCCCCACATCTAGAAAATATTAGTTTGACTCTAGAGCCCTTGATGACCTATTCTTTAGTGTCACTAAGGCCAAGAAAGGAGAGCATGGTTTGAGAGGGACAAGGATTCTTAGAGAGGTGGCTTTCTTTCTTAAATGAGATAGTAGGAAACTAGAAAATACCACCAGTGATTTTCTTTGACTGGTAGGACATTATTATTTAATACAGCAGAACTACTTTTTTGTTTCATCATGAACATCCATTTCTTTTATCAAGGAGGAAAATATTTTTTTTTTTTTTTTAAGATTTTATTTATTTGAGAGAGAGTGATTGAGAGAGAGAACACAAGCAGGGGGAGCAGCAGAGGGAGAGGGAGAAGCAGGCTCCCCGATGAGCAGGGAGCCCGATGTGGGGCTCGATCCCAGGACCCTGGGACCATGACCTGAGCCGAAGGCAGACGCTTAACCGACTGAGCCACCTAGGCGCCCCTGATTATTAATATTTTTATGTATAATTGTTCTCATTTTAGGGATGCAAGAGGGATGACCCCGTTTATGTCAGCTGTAAGTGGCCGAGCTTATCCTGCTGCAATTACCATCTTAGAAACAGCCCAGAAAATTGCAAAAGGTAATTCATTTCAGGTCCTAAAAGAGTTGCTTATTTTTTAATTTGAATAGATTCTCTTCTACATATGTAATATTATTCAAACCTAATTTCTGTGTCTTGAAATGATATAATTGAGTAGAAACTATCAGCTTATTCTTTTGTGCATGTGCATTTGTGTGTAAAATTCATATGTTTGCATTTTTTCCAAGTATTGTGTCTTCTAGCTTTCCACCAAAAAAGCTGGTATAATTTTTTAAATTAAAAAAAAAATTGCATAGTGGATAATGTAGCGACCAATATTTTGAAAATAAAGATGGATTACTGATAGAACTTGTCAGTGGTTAATTGGTGGTAGTGATAAAATTTTATAGAAATAATAGGCCAGATGTCTTACTGTTCCTCCTTCTGACTTGTAATTCCTGCTTAATAGAATGCAGTAAGGAATATCAGTTCCTGCCGTCCAGCCTTTAAAAGACTAACATAGTTAAAAAAATAAAATAAAATAAAAAATAAAAGACTAACATAGTTTAAAATACTGGCTATAAAATTTTTGTGATTGTAGTTTGTTAAATAGAGCTAGAACTTTACTAATGTCGAGCTATGTATTCAGCTGATGTGTGGTGTATTGTTGTCATGTGGTTATGATATAATTACACTTTGCTTTTTCTTTGTACGGGAATTGACTGAATTTCTTGCACATTGACTTGTATATCAATTTTTAAAATTAATATATAGTAGTTTTTTATTTATACTGTGTAAATGTTAGCGCTTTTGCATTTGAGTAAAGTAGTAGATGGCTGTGATTAAGGCCTTTCGTGATACCTGAACTACTGTGTTCTTAATCTTTTTAGCTGAAGTATCCTCAAGTGAAAAAGAGGAAGATGTATTTATGGGAATGGTTTGCCCATCAGGTACCAACCCTGATGACTCACCCTTATATGTGTTATGTTGTAATGATACCTGCAGTTTTACATGGACTGGAGCAGAGCACATTAACCAGGTAAGCTATTTTTTATTTCCCTGTATTTATGCTGTCTTCAGGTATTCTTTTCCTTTTTCTCCTTTCACCATCACTGCATTATAGTTCTTAGCTCTGGAATTCTAACTGTAGTATTTCCTTTTATTCTAAGTTATAAAAATTAATTTTTATTTAATTCCTAAATACGTGAGGCAAAGGAGGTGATCGTTAAATTAGTTAGGCGATACCTCAAAAATTAGAAATCTTCACTCTAGTGTAATCTGATCCATGGCTCTTGATATAGATTTTATAACTATCATACCTTTTTGGGGGGATGATATGAGTTATTTTTGCCCTACTGGTAATATTTGATGTCTACTTATATAATATTATAAAATGTGTATTCGTGGTACCCGTTTATTACTCTTTGTTTACAGAGCACATTAGTTTTGCTCTGTTTTCGTTGTGATTGACTTGTTTCAGAAAATACCAGAAATGATTATGATGATGAGATGTACATATATTCTTCTTTAAAAAAATAAATCCTTCAAATTTTAGGATATTTTTGAGTGTCGAACTTGTGGCTTGCTGGAGTCACTCTGTTGTTGTACAGAATGTGCAAGGGTTTGTCATAAAGGTCATGATTGCAAGTGAGTACAATTCTAGTTTTCTTTAATATTATAAATTGCTTAGACTCATATTGCTGTATTAAAATAATCTTTAACAGTATAATGTTCTGTTTCTTAATTAAGGAAGCATGAGGTTTTGTCAAGTTGTTCTCTTTAAACTACTTTATGTATTAAAATAGGGTTGTTGATTGAGAATGTACTTTGAAATGTTTTTCATTTGCTTTTGTCTGTATTCTCCAGCCAAAGTCTCAGGCCCCTGTAGTAGGGTCTGCTAGCAGGACGTCACTGCGGGTATTAAGTGAACCATGGTGTATGTTTATTCACTCCTTAAAGTGAATGTAATAACCTTGCATCCAGCAATAGAGTTACCATGGCTAGTTTGTTAATTTTCGCGGACTTAAGCAGCAGTAAAATATTCCAGCATGAACATTTGCAGGGCCTCAGAGTCTCAGCAGGGACATCAGCTGTACCTGTGCTACAGATACGTGTAGATGTTATGGGTAACAGAGAAGTGGTTTGTAAAAAGCCATCTTTTTTGCTTTGAAATATATAGGACAAGTAGAAAATGTTTATAGATATTGCATTGGTACTTATTTAGGATTTTTATTAAAAGAACTTTGGCTAATATGTTTGTTTTCCTTATTTTAAACTGTTTATTGTGCTAAAAGTGATAATCTGTTTATTCATGGATTGCTTACTAGGTGCTTTCACACACTAGGTGCTTGGGGGGTGGTGGACAAGAGAGTCCTTGTCCTAACAGGGTCCTTTGAGAGGACACAAGCAAGAAACACCTGCCCCTAAGGGTTTTAGGGTTTATTAGATGCCCATAGAAGGACCATCTACACTGAATGGGGGCTATGGGGAATTAAGGAAGACATTCCAAGGGAGGTGACTATACCCAAGTCATTACAAGATCCCTCTTCTCATGAGAGTTGCTTTATCGACTTCATGCCACTAAGTAATCCTTCTAATTAAGTATGCTTTAAGAATTACACTTTGCATTTAAAAACTAACGGGTTCTATCTGGTGTCACTAAGTTATACTTCCATAATTTCAATAGAGATCTCTGTGGTTTTTTTTAAATTTCAGTTTTTATACTTGTGTGTGAATTCTTTCTAGACTCAAACGGACATCACCAACAGCCTATTGTGATTGTTGGGAAAAATGTAAATGTAAAACTCTAATTGCTGGACAGAAGTCTGCTCGTCTTGATCTCCTTTATCGCCTGCTCACTGCTACTAACCTGGTCACTCTGCCAAACAGCAGGCAAGTGGGATTTTTTAGGACATAAATTGAAATAGCACAGCACATCTAAGTAGCCCTCCCCGTCTCCCTGCTCACGACGGTGTTCCACTTTGCAGGGGAGAGCACCTCTTGCTGTTTTTAGTGCAGACGGTCGCGAGGCAGACGGTAGAGCACTGCCAGTACAGACCTCCTCGGATCAGGGAGGACCGTAACCGAAAAACAGCCAGTCCTGAAGGTGGGTGAGTCTGACAGTGAAGACGCATGTGAAAAGCATTACATTTTTCTCTCTTACTCACTAGTTCTCTCTCTTTTTAGATTCAGATATGCCTGATCATGATTTAGAGCCCCCAAGGTTTGCCCAGCTTGCATTGGAGCGTGTTCTACAGGACTGGAATGCTTTGAAATCTATGATTATGTTTGGGTCACAGGAGAATAAAGACCCGTATGTATTCATTAAAAACGTTTTAAATTTATGTATTTCCCATGTTAATATAGGTGACTACAGTGCATTGTCTTTCCTTCCCCTTCAAGTCTCAGTGCCAGCAGTAGGATAGGCCATCTTTTGCCAGAAGAGCAAGTTTACCTCAATCAGCAAAGTGGCACCATTCGGCTGGACTGTTTCACTCATTGCCTTATAGTCAAGTGTACAGCAGATATTTTGGTAAGTTCTTTCGATGTTTATATACAAGTACATGAAAATGTTTTCTGACTTAGTTTCCCATAATTTTATTCACCCAAACTCCTAAATACTGATGAGCTTTAATTAAACAGTACACTAAGGGGCATGGAATTTTGGGGGTGATTTAAATGACTCCGTTAACAACAGAAACTCCTTTCATTCTAAACAAAAATTCAAAAATGTGGTAAAAAGACAACAGTATACAAATGTATGGAACAGTGTTCAAAATTAATAGTAATGCAGTGCAAATTTTTGTTAAGTACTCCTTTTTGCTGTGAAATTAGAAAAGAATATAAACCATAAAACCTAGTGCTGGTGAGGTTATGGTAAAAAGAACAACTTCAGACACTGATGGGGTGGCATTGCATTTGATATTCTTGTAGAAAACAACTTGGCAGTAATATCACGAGCCATAAAAATATCAGTGCCCTCAGCACTTATCATAAATAATTTTTGATATGAGAAAGAAAAAATCATGTCACAGAATAATAAAAGATGAAATACTTGATGGATCCACTAATAGTGGATTATTGAATCAAATTATAGCCCAGCCACTGTTGAAATGTAATGTAGCAATTTAGAAATAAAAGTTATTTTAAGTAACACTAAAAAAAAAAAAACCCCAAATAACGTGAAATTGGATGTTCTCTGTAATTAATATGTATATGATAGACCATGCATAGAAATGAGATGAGGAAGTAACAATACGAGAGGGATGGGATTTTGAATTTATTAATATAAATATTTGAATCTACTTTGCTTTTTCAATATGTACCCTATAGTGAGTAAAATATATTTTCTTAGATTTTATTTTTCTTCTAAATATTGATATACACAGGACTATAAGACTAAAAAGGGAAATCAGACATTTGAGACCCAATGTAGGTCAGAGACATGGTAAGCATGTGGCATAAATTAATCACTGACATTAGAAATGTTTTGGTTAAATTTATTTTGAGATTCTTATGAAATGTTAATATTGAACGAGTGTTAGAACTTTTTACTTTATAAATATTTATCTAAACATCTTAAGAGCTGTCTCAACATTAATCGAGTGATTACAATTTTTTTAAAGCTTTTAGATACTCTACTAGGGACACTGGTGAAAGAACTCCAAAACAAATACACACCTGGACGTAGAGAAGAAGCTATTGCTGTAACAATGAGGTTTTTGCGTTCAGTGGCAAGAGTTTTTGTCATTCTTAGTGTGGAAATGGCTTCATCCAAAAAGAAAAAGTAAGACCTCCTTCTTGATTTGGGCTTTTGTATCCTTTTACACACTTTTTTTTGTGATAATGATAACATTGTGTATATGAAAAAATACATAAAAGATTTCTGGATTTTCTTTTTGCTCTAGCAACTTTATCCCACAGCCAATTGGAAAATGCAAGCGTGTATTCCAAGCACTACTACCTTACGCTGTAGAAGAATTATGCAATGTAGCAGAGTCGCTGATTGTCCCTGTCAGAATGGGGATCGCCCGCCCTACTGCCCCTTTTACTTTGGCTAGTACCAGCATCGATGCCATGCAGGGCAGTGAGGAACTGTTCTCCGTGGAACCACTGCCACCACGACCTTCATCTGATCAGTCTAGCAGGTAAATTTCCACCTGGTAACAGACTCTGATGAATTCTTCCTCTGGAAATACCATGTTTGGCTTACTAAACCTTTGCATAAGCACTCAGGTGGTGTCCATGATCATTTATGCAATAAGTGGTAGAGATCTTATTGTGTTTGGAACATGTGAGAGCACTTTAAAAGTTATACATTGTGTCTACACATCTAAGGTTATAGATACATAGTTGTGGGTTTTATTTTTGGTTTGGAAAAACGCTGTTTTTATTATGCCAGTAAAGTAATCTGGTAAGAAAGTTCAGACTTCTGTAGGCATCATTACTTCCTGTCTTTTCTTACTTTAAATAAAGCCTGCTGTAAGGCCAGCTTAAGGAATGAAAAGACCTATAACTTTCTCTGTGTCCAAAGGCTCGGGCTAGGGGGCAGCTTGTTATTGTACAGTATGAATAACCAGAATGCTGGAATTTAAAAATAATTCTCTACAACAACCATATATCTAATATAGGCCTAAAACAACTCAGTAACTAAATGGTTCTAGGTATAAGATTATTCTTAAATCTCATTCATCTTCTCCATTTGTAACTAGACTGTAAGCTTGTTGAGTCAGAATGCTTAGAAACTAAAATGTTCTGGTGTCGTTTAGCACATTGCTTCTCAAAATTAAATATGCGTGCAAATCACTTGGTGGTCTTATTAAAATGCAGAGGCTGATTTTGAAGGTCTGGGTGGGCCTTGAGGTTCTGATTCCTTATAAACTCTCAGGTTGTTCCAGTGGTGCTGGTTTAGGGGCCATACTTCTTTGGTTTTCTCCAGTCTGATTTTGTCACTGTGTGTATGTATAATGATGTTTAATAAAGATCTTTGGGATTTAAAGACCCTCTTCTTCTTCTTTTCCTGGAAAACATCACTGTGTTAGTAAGGAAGTCCTGCGTTAGTATTTGACACAGTTCCCAAGACTTCATTTCTGGGTTTCATCTGGGTTACTGCGTTGAGTATCCGCGCTCTCACTGTGTTCTCCCTTTATTCCATGTGCCAGTATGTGTCCCAGCTTTCCCTTTTTTGTTAGGTCTCCTAGGATACCCTGGAATCTAAATCCAGGTTTGTCTGCCAAAGCCTTCCTGCAGTAGCCTTGTCACTGATATACTTCCAGGATTTGCTGAAAATGGTTACACATCAAACTGTGTATTTTCAGACTCACTAAATATACTTCATTATCCAGTGATTCTGTTAGCAAAATCTACTTGGGCTCCATAGGATGCTCCTGATCCTGATACCCTGTGAGGAGCCCTCTAGTTACTTACGTGGTATTACTTTGTGAATTCTTTGTACCCTCTCCTTGGTTTTGTTCCAGAACATAAATGTTTTTTTTATCTGCTGAACAGACTTTGGAGTGATCTCAGCTTTAAACAGTGCCGATGAGCCTGTTCTTACTAAGTATCAAGACTTTGTGTCCCCTTGCCAACTGCTTCTTAGGCTCTTTATTTAAGTATTGTGCACTCTTCAGCTCTCCTCTTCACTCCATTCGCCTTGATTGATTGTTGAGTCGAAAGTCTTCCCAGAAGGAGATCTCATTTGATAATCAGGAGAGATAATAGTGTAATGTTTTCTACAACTGTTGATATAATGTAGAAATCTTTCATTATAATACAGTACAATCACTCCTTCTTGTAAGGGTGTATTTTGATCAGTGTTCCAAGCATGTCTTAAATAAAAAGTACACACTTGACTAGTCTCTGTGATTTCCCTTATGTTGGATGGGGTAGATGGCATATATCACTCCACTGAGCATAAAGTTTTGAGTTTAGTATTTTTGCTTTTTCTGTTGCTGCCCTTCACCTCTTTAAAACTCTTAATGTCCTTATTAATAAACTTGTTTCTCTGTCTCCATGCCTCATACAAAAACTGTTAGCTGAAATTTTATTATGAACTAGGAACTTTAAGCATTGTAAATGTATTACCTGTCTTAATCTACCCAATAACTCTCATAACCAGTATCATCATTAGATAATTCTAGACAGATTTTTTCCTTCTTCCTATACTCCTGAATATTAGATGGCAGAGTAGGGGGGAGACACTGCTTTTTTTAAGTTTTTATTTATTTGAGAGAGAGAAAGAAAGAGAGCACGAGCAGGGGGAGTGGTGGAGGGAGAAGCAGACTACCCACTGAGCAGGGAGCCCACCTCAGGGCTCCGTCCTAGGACCCTGGGATCGTGACCTGAGCTGAAGGTAGACACTTAACTGACTGAGCCACTTAGGCACCCGTTTGGTGCTTATTGATAGTGTTGAGGCATTGGATGAATCATCACTGAAGCCCACCGTACCTCACAGCACAAATTGTAGTCTGAAACTCTCATGAGTGCAGGTTTGTAATTAGAAGTTCTCTGAAGAGACGTTTTTCCTGTCCCCATCCAGCCATGGCTGGTTATAGGCAGGTCTCTTGAAATCGGTTGCCCTTTCCTGATTTTTATGTTTGGCTTTATGTATGTGAGGGGGACAGAAGAGGGAATTTCTATGATATAACTTCCTATTTTGCTTACATCCTAGACTGTCTCCTGGGAAATCTATGGCTCCTTGAAACCCTTCTAGACTAAGAGACATGAACAGATGCCTTTGGTGTAAATGGTGGCACCACTGCTCTTAAGCTTAGTGACATAGGATTGTTTCCCTTTATCACCAGGATAGTTATGCTTTGTTTTTTACTATTTTATCTAGCATATTTAGGTGATCTACTCCAAGAGGGATTTCTCTGCAGTTTGGCAAATTGCTGGAACTAGAAGTTCCCAAAACTTAGAAGTATTTTAACAGCTCCTGTTAGACTGGGTTTCAGGACTGTAGTTGTGCCATGAAGTCTAGTGGGAAAAAAGTTGAATCGTGGTATGGAGAAAACGGAAGCTCCATTTCTGAATGGGGAGTTGGTAATGTATTTTGGGAATTAGTATCATACATACTTAGTGCATAACTCCTTTGAGGGGATGATAGATCTTATGGATGTTCCAGCATTTTTTTTTTTTTTTTTTTTTAAGAAATACCAATTACTTGTGGCTTCTCAAATGTTGACTTTTTTAATATTGGAAATGTTGAAATCTTGGGTTGGAAATACCCTTTTCATCTTTTCAGATTTTCTTTTAGCATTCTCAGATGCTTTGTAATTTACTATCTCTGTGAAGAACCAGTTACTGAAATTTCTAGTATTAAACACCATATTGAGACTGCTTGTGTGTTTGAAGGCAGAGTCTCTCAGTTGACTCTTCATGTGTAACTGGTTTGATTCTCATTTCTAAGAGCAGCTGAGGTGAGGAAAGAACACTATCCGTGTAAACACCTTTAAAGGTCCTTTAACTTTAACCTCTCTTAGACTGTGTTTCTTAATCTGTAAATAAAGGATAATAGTAGGTCACAGGGTTGTTTTAACAACCCTCTTTTGATCTCTGACCTGGATTTTAAGCTGCATTCTCTCATTCTCCCTTCCTTTTATAATGGAGGCATCTGTCCTTTCTTGGCTGTTTGCAAGGCAGATTTTTAGGGAAGTGGAACTATTTGGCCATCCACCTTTTTTGTTAGGATTCTGTTTTGAAATTAATACTTTGGAACTGACGTTTTTCCTCTACACAAAAGTCAGTGGTTAATAAGCTGATACAAAGTAGGTCATGTCAGGTCTCTTAAAAGAGTAGATCACTTGTAATAAGCACACTTATTACCATGCTTTGTTAATGGAGGAATGCCGCAGTTGGAACCTTTGGAAGTTGAGGACTGTTGGCATTGAAAGCAGTGGAGAAGGAAAAATATTTCCTGTAGAGCATTTCAATGGGAAGGACTCATAAAAGGATGGGCATTAACAAATTTTTTCACTAATGACTTACTGAAAAGTAAAAACAGTTCCGAGATTTCTAAGTTAAATCTCTATGGTAAAATTAATTTCTTTGGGCTTTGTATTTTCTGACATACTATAGATTAATTATTGTTGGTTTCTAAAAAGTTTTAGGTCAGATTTAAAATAGCATCCTAGCAAGTGGGTCACACTGAGTGACACTGAGAAACGTAAAAAGCATGCTGTGTGGCAGAGGCGTGCCAGCAGCGCCCTCGGAAGCTCCCGTTTCTCCGCAGCTCCAGTCAGTCCCAGTCTTCCTACATCATCCGGAACCCCCAGCAGAGGCGCATCAGCCAGTCGCAGCCTGTTCGGGGCAGAGATGAAGAACAGGATGACATTGTTTCAGCGGACGTGGAGGAGGTGGTTGTAATCGTCTTCATTGTGGTAGACGAGAGGCTCTTATGGGAGGGAAGGAGTTTTAGGAATAGTAGCTTACTACCATTACATATATTTGCTTCCAGGTTTTAGACTTCTGTTACATGTTCTCATTTGTGGTTATACCTGTTAAAAATACTTTAATAATCCTCGATTTAGTGGATAATACAAAATTGAAACATAAGCTTGTTTTTACTTAGGGTTAATAGAGAAGATATCCTCAATGTTAAAAAAAAAAGTTTTAGTAGTTCTGGGCAATGTATTTGAAGGCAGAGAGGATACTGCATCTTCATTAGGTAAATTTTATAACTGGAAGTTTAAAAAACTTACAGTCTCTACACAATTGTTATACTTCTCATTTTAAGGTTCTGTATATGGATAATAATTACAAACTTTAAGATATGTTGATATAATTTTTGATAGCAAGTTGTCACTAGCCAATGATTCAGACTCCTTATTGTTAAAATTCTCTGTAGTTAGGGATCTTTGTATTGTAGTCACTAATTGCTGTGGAGGAATACTGGTAGAGATATGGGTTTATTATGTACTTTGATTGTCTACAAATAAGATTCTGGATTTAGGTTGAGGTGGTGGAAGGTGTGGCTGGAGAAGAGGATCATCATGATGAACAGGAAGAACATGGGGAAGAAAATGCTGAGGCAGAGGGACAACATGATGAGCATGATGAAGACGGTATGCAGGTTATTTGAGAAATTATTCAGTATGAATAAATCAGGTACCTTTAAGGATATTAATATAATACAGAGAAAAGCCCCATTTGATGTATAGTGAACATAATGTTCAGCATGTTTTCAGCCTAGGGATTCTGTAGCATCTGTTTCAAAATTTTAGGAAGCAGCTGTACACATACACACACATAAATATACACGTATATGCTTATATATATTTATACATGTAAAATAATTTATCTTCTTCCTCCTTTACCTTTTGGTTTTGACATAAAGGTTTTTGGTTTTTTCTTTTCCTAAAAGCCTTTTTAGAAGGTAAAATAATCATAACCACATTAGGAAACATTTACAAATTAGAGAAAAGGAAAAAAAAAAATGACCCATAATCCCACCTAGACGCTAATAGGTTTGTATTTTTACTTTCAGTCCTCCCCTGTGTTGCCCCATTCCCATGCATGTCTTAGATATCATATGTGTAATTTTTGTGCCTTTTTTCACTAACAATAATCATTTTGGCCTTTTTGCTACATAGTCATCGTAACTGTTCTTCCTAGTAGCCATCAGATAGACTTTGGGGGTCAGCTTTATTGAGGTATAATTGACATACAATAAGCTGCCCATATTTAAAATTTACAATTTTACATGTTTTGACATGTATATACTGTGAAATTCTAGATAAATCGTTTTAGCTTTCTTCCCCTTTTAGAATCCTTGTATGTAAAACAGATGAAAATAGGGCAGTGGACCTAGCCCAGAGCTCTGCCCCCTGGTGGAGGTTCCGCTGCCCAACCCTTTTTACCTCAGGCTGTGCAGAACGAATTTTGAATTGGAGTATAATAGTCTACTGAGTGCCATAATGTGCCTAGTCATTTTTCTCCTACTAAGCAGGCAGTTATGCTTATCGTAGTAGTAATCCCTCCTTTCTGCCCTTTCTGCCCTCCCGTTGCCTTATGATATTCTGGCTTATGGCACCCTTTGTTCCACAATGAGTTTGTACTTTTTTCCCCCCTTCTTATTTAAATATATTTTCTAGGGAGTGACATGGAGCTAGACTTGTTAGCAGCAGCTGAAACAGAAAGTGACAGTGAAAGTAACCATAGCAACCAGGATAATGCTAGTGGGCGTAGAAGTGTTGTCACTGCAGCAACTGCCGGCTCAGAAGCAGGTACGTTACCTTACTCGTATCCAGCTTTCTTGCTTATGCTAAGGCTAAGTGTATATTCAACACGAATTGGTTAAACTGTACTCCTTATGATTTGCACAAGGGTGCCTAAGTCTTTTTTTGTAACTTAATCCTTTTTCCCTGTGGATGTTAGTGAGGAAGATATTTTAATGACTTTTTTTCTTTTCTGATTTTTAAATAATGGATAAATTTTAAGGTTCATTTAGAAGAGTTGTTTTGTAATTAAACTATTTTAATGATGGGTTTTGTGGACTATTGACTATAGCCTGGCATTCTGTTTAATACATGTTTATTTTCCTGAATGAGGGAGTACACTGTAGTTTTAAATATCAACAAACTGACAGTGGTTTCGGTTTTAAAAACAAAAAATTTAGGTGCGAGCAGTGTTCCTGCCTTCTTTTCTGAAGATGATTCGCAATCAAATGACTCAAGTGATTCTGATAGCAGCAGTAGTCAGAGTGACGACATAGAACAGGAGACCTTTATGCTCGATGAGCCACTGGAGAGAACCACAAACAGCTCCCACGCCAATGGTGCCGCGCAAGCTCCCCGGTCCATGCAGTGGGCCGTCCGCAACACCCAGCATCAGCGGGCAGCCAGCACGGCCCCGTCCAGCACGTCCACGCCAGCAGGCGAGTCTGAAAGCTTTGTATTCTTAAAGGACTTAAATAGGTTTTTAAAACCATGTATGTTCATCTAGACCAGTTAAGTAGTTTCATAATAGTTCTTCAATGTTTTGCTGGGTTCAAATACAAAAAATATTTACATAGGCTTCTGTCGAGATTTCTCGGTCTCTGTACGATTGCTGCTTTGGGCTGAATAATCCTTTGTTTGTGATTGTGCTACAGTGGATGTTGAGCAGCATCCTTGACCTCGATGTACCAGATGCCGGTAGCAGCGCCCCCCCCCCCCACACCCCCTCGTGACAACCAAAAATGTCTGTAGACATTGTCAAATGTCCCCTCTTTGGGGCGGGGGCAATAGCAAAACTGCCTCTGGTTGAGCACATTATAGTAATTCTTGTCCCCCTCCCCTCATCATCGCCCTCCCTAACGTGGTGTGGTTTAAGAAAAAGTTTTTTGTTCAGTTGCCCCGTTTGGCGGTGCAATTGATCTTTTAGCTTCTTTAAATATATACAGTGCTAGAGAAACACAATTAGCATCTGACGACTTGTTGTGGGTGTCCTTTTTTCTTTATAGCAAGCTCAGCGGGGCTGATTTACATCGATCCTTCGAATTTGCGCCGGAGCGGCACCATCAGCACGAGCGCTGCGGCCGCGGCCGCGGCTCTGGAGGCCAGCAACGCCAGCAGCTACTTAACATCCGCGAGCAGTTTGGCCCGGGCGTACAGCATTGTTATCAGACAGATCTCGGACCTCATGGGCCTCATTCCTAAGTACAATCACCTCGTGTACTCGCAGATTCCAGCAGCTGTGAAACTGACTTACCAGGATGCAGTAAACTTACAGGTAGGGAAACATTGAAAAGTTACTCATTCAAATAAATTTATGAGAATTCCAGTATATGGGAATTAATGTTACACATATTTAAATGTTTACATACTACTTCTACATCAAATTTAACTTTATTTGGATAGTTTTAACTATTTTAGTTTGGTCTTCATAGAACTATGTAGAAGAAAAGCTTATTCCCACTTGGAACTGGATGGTCAGTATTATGGATTCTACTGAGGCTCAATTACGTTATGGTTCTGCATTAGCATCTGCTGGTGATCCGGGACATCCAAATCATCCTCTTCACGCTTCTCAGAATTCAGCTCGAAGAGAGAGGATGACTGCACGAGAAGAGGCTAGTTTGCGAACCCTGGAAGGCAGACGGTATGCAATTCTTCACGTAGGCTTGTATGTTCAGACAGAACCCTTAGGTCCTAGAATGTTAGAGCTTTTTGATTGCTGCTACATAAGACCTCACTCTGTTTTGAAGGACGGAAGTACCTTGTGTTACTTCTTTTTAAGTTACTGTATAGTTGAAGCAAAATAAGTTCGTTATAATCCAAGCTATTTTTTAAAAATTCATTCGTATTGCAGGAATCTGATGCTAAATACTTCTCATTTTTGAAGTAGTTGATCTCCATCCTTGTGTCCTTATCCCCCAGGCTTCCCCGCCTCCCCCTTGAAAGGCATGTATTCATGGGAAGACTTATTTTGACCGTGGTTGAACATGAATGCACGTTGTACTTGGGAAGAGGAGAGTGTGTGCAGTTACCGAAGCTGCTCTTTGATTCCCTCAAATCAAATTTCGTTTTCTACATCTCCCAGTCTGTTGAATCATATTTAAAGTATATTTCTTTATGTGTTGTTTTTTTTTGAAGATTTTACTTATTTTAGATAGTGTGAGCACATGTGAGAGAGTGAGTGGGGCGCAGAGGGAGAGAATCTTCAAGCAGACTCCCTGCTGAGCACGGAGTCTGATGCAGGGCTCGATCTCATGACCCAGAGATCCTGACCTGAGCCAAAAATCACGAGTCAGACGTTTAGCTGACTGAGCCACCCAGGCGCCCCTGTATTTGTTTTCTTTCTGTTCAGTTATAAAATGACCTTTGTCAGGACTAGGAATTAGCCCAGAATTGTACACTAGAGCAGTGAGGCAGTGCCACACAGTGGAAGTGCCCCATACCTGAGTCACAGTCCTAGGATCTGGTTCTAGTCTGGGCTCAGGTGAGACAACCTTGCTACTTGGGGAGGAAGACAAGGGGCTTGGGAGACTGCTTAGGAACCTTAACAAGATTATGGTTGGAGTCCACCATTGAAAAGTAATAGTCATTTAAGTAGGGTAAGTGAAGGCCAGGAAGGTGGAGAGAGAGAAGCACTGAAATCATATAAACAGAATTGAGGGCTTTGTTGAAGGATGGAGCAGGAGGAGGCAGAATTTACACCTAGACTTTGATTCTGAGTAAACTAATAGGAAAATTAAGAGAAAAATCTAGAGCAGTATAGAATGGACATACGTGCTTTTGAAAATACTGAGAACTGGGAGAGGATTTGGTGGAAATGTCTAGAATACAAAATTGAATGTTTGGCAGAGAGATCTGGACTTGGGAGGCCTCTGCTTTCTTGTCCTGGGAAGCCTGCTCTACAAAAAGACACATTGTCTTTGTTAGGCTTAGTCACTCCCTGAAGAACAGCGTTCTGATGATAGATCTAGATTGGTTACAGGGTTCTCCCCGTATCTCACTGTAGCTCTCACTCTAATAGAATAGCCTTATTGAGATATAATTCACATACTGTACAGTTCACCCATATAAGTGTACAGGTCCATACTTTTGAGTATATTCAGAGCTCTGCAACCATCATCACAATTAATTTTGGAATATTTTTATCATTCCATGAGAATATCTGTTAGTCACGTTCCATTTTCCTCTACCTTCCCACCCTAAGCACCCACTGATCTACACCCTTTCTCTGTAGAAAGGTGCCTATTCTGGACATTACATACAGATGGAACCATACAATATGTGGTATTCTGTGCCTGGCTTCTTTCACCTAGCATAATTTTTTTAAGGTTCATCCAGGTTTAGCATTATCAATCAATACATTACTTCCTAGTAATATTTCTTCGTATGGATGTGTCACATTTTTTTTTTATCCATTCATAAGTTGGGTTTTTCAACCTTTTTGGCTCTTGTGAATAATGCAGCTGTTAATATTTGTGTACAGGTTTTTGTATAGACGTGGGTAAATACCTAACTGTGGAATTGCTAGATCATATGGTAATTCTCTCTGTTAACCTTTTGAGGAGCTGCCAGACTTTTCCAGAGTGGCTGCACTAGTTTACATTCCCAGTAGCAGTGGATGAGGCTTCTAATTTCTCTACGTCCTTGCTAACTCTTGTTATTAACTTTTTTATTGTAGCCATCCTAGTGGATGTGAAGTGGTATCTCATTGTGGTTTCGATTTGCGTTTCCCTAATGGCTAAATGATGAGCATTGTGTCATGGGCTTATTGGTCATTTGTGTATCTTCTTTGGGGAAATGTCTGTTTAGATTCTTTGCCCATTTTTTTTTTTTTTTTTTTTTTTTTAAGATTTTTATTTATTTTTTTGAGAGAGAGAGAATGAGAGAGAGCAAGCACATGAGAGGGGGGAAGGTCAGAGGGAGAAGCAGACTCCCTGCCGAGCAGGGAGCCCGATGCGGGACTCGATCCAGGGACTCCAGGATCATGACCTGAGCCGAAGGCAGTCGCCCAACCAACTGAGCCACCCAGGCGCCCACTTTGCCCATTTTTTAATTGTCTTGTCTTTTTGTTATTGAGTTGTATGAGTTACTTATATTTTCTGAATATAAGTTCCTTAATCAGATACAAGACTTGCAGAAATTTTGTCCCATCCTGTGTGTGTTTTCTTTTCTTTTCTTTTTTTTTTGATGGTGTCCTTTGAAGGACATAAGTTTTTAATTTTGATAAAGTCTGATGCTGTGTGTGTTTTCTTGTTGCTTGTGTTTTGGTGTCATGTTAGGCAGTAGTTCTCAGCGTGTAATTCCCCAGAAGAGCAGCGTCAGCATCACCTAGGAACTTGTTAGAAATAGAAAATTGGGGGCCCTACCCCAGACCTACTAAAACTTAGGGAGATGGGGCCACAGTCTGTCTCAACAAGGCCTCCAGGAGGTTTTGCTAAGACACTGAAGTTTGAGAACCATTGTCTTGAGGGAAGAATTTCCTTTTCCCATTCCAAAGGACCCTGGAAATCCTTTCCCAAATAAAAAGCACAGGACAGCGGGGTGCCTGAGTGGCTCAGTCAGCTAAGTGGCTCTTAATTTTGGCTCACGTCGTGATCTCTGGGTCATGAGAGTCCCGCACTGGGCTCTGAGCTCAGCAGGGGGTCTGCTTGGATTCTCTCTCTCCCTCTGCTCACCAGCCCCCACCCCTCAAATAAATAAGTCTTAAAAAGGACAGGACCACACAGGGTTAATCACTCTTGACTTATGGGTACTCTCAGTTCCTAATTTTGCATGTTTATGATAGTGCTATTTTAAAAAAGCATTTTCATTTCGTTTTCTTCCCGCAGACGTGCCACATTGCTTAGCGCCCGTCAAGGAATGATGTCTGCCCGAGGGGACTTCCTAAATTACGCTCTGTCTTTAATGCGGTCTCATAATGATGAGCATTCTGATGTTCTTCCAGTTTTGGACGTTTGCTCACTGAAGCATGTGGCGTATGTTTTTCAAGCCCTTATATATTGGATTAAAGCAATGAATCAGCAGACAACATTGGATACACCTCAACTGGAACGCAAAAGGTATCCATACTTGCCATGAGGTTGGTTTAGGAAATATTTAATTGCTCAATATGGTCTCTATTAGTATATTGTCCGATTTTTGGAGCGAGGAGAAGAGCGTTGCAAAAGAGAAATAGTACAGGAACATTTCATGTGGGAAAGAGGGCTTGAGTCTCCATAGCTACTAACTGAAAACAGGAAACCTGAGAATCCAATTAAGTTTTATGTTTGATGTAGTTTGTCATGTTTTCTATTAGAGTTTGTGTAAGTACTCACTATTTCTTAATGTGATTATCCTTTTGCTTCTTTCGAGCCTGTTTTGTAATTGTAGTACATTTGGCCTGGTCACTCTACCATTCCCAGAGTCTAAAACTTGATCACAATGTTTGCAATTGCCTAGATACTTGACTTTTTCACTTACAGTTCCCATCACCTTTGTTCCATACTTCATGTAAAATGACTCACTTGTCTTTTTAAAGGACACGAGAACTCTTGGAACTGGGTATTGATAATGAAGATTCAGAACATGAAAATGATGATGACACCAATCAAAGTTAGTGTACAGAAAATCTGCTAATCTACTTCAAGAAATGGCTGCCTCAGTATTTCCCCTTCAAGCTTTTTAACTTCATTATTTTCTGTCTGGGTGGGAATTTCTCTTTTCTTCTCTATGTCCCATTTCTTGCATTTTCTGTCCATTTTTCCTTATATATCCTTGAGTTATTTGCTTCATAAATAAGGATGAATTAAAGAAATGTTATAAATTTTTTAATAGTCGGTATTTTTTCCATTTTATCTTTGTATCCTTTGGTTTTAGTTTTATGTTTATCTTTATTTTTAAGTGTGTAAGTACAACATTTTTAAAAGTCTTAGCAGAACCTTTATTAATGCTGATGCAAAATTGGTTTAGTCAAGAAAATGAGAAATACCAATTATAACTCCCAAATATCAAAACTCTTAAGAGTTAATGCAATAAAAAGAAAATATTCCAAACTCAAGAAAATTTTGGGATCTTCTGCAGTCTCTTTGTAGTTTTTAGCTATTATTTCAAGTGGAATTTAAAAATTTTTTTAAAGTGGGGCCAAATAGCCCGTCCTCTTGCCTATTTCTTATGAACAGCTAGTACTTTTATTCAGCCCAGGGAAAGACAACTGACCTAATTGCTGTTGTTTGAAAACCCAGCCTTAGTCACTATTTTCACAGCTTACTGTAGATGCCCAAAGTTTTATTCCATTAAGGGGAGATGGTGTTCTTGTGCTTACTGTTGAGATGAATGAGATGTCCAGACATTTTTGTCTCGTAGAGAAAGCAGAACTTAAAAGTAAGCAAATGCTCAGATCTCAGCTCCTGACCATCTCCTCCTTATAGAGTCATCAGTGAGCCATGTCCTGAATATGCTTAGGAAGCTAGCTGTATTCAGGTCTGAATCCCTAAAGAGAGAAAGAGAAAGATATGGGAAATGTTTGTCCAATACAAAAATGGAACAGTATTTGTTACTGCTAATACTTTTTTCCCCAAGCTTTTATTGTTGTGTTAAAATACACATAATAGAATTTACCATTGTAACCATTTTAAATTGCTAATATTTTGAATTATCACCTAAAACAGTATCAAAATTTTGGACAATAAACTTGTTTTTGGTTTTTGGGTGACATTAAAATTTCATAAAGAGGTTACAGGAATTTTGGATTGAGCAGATTAAGATTCTTTTACCCTTCCCCAGTAACTAATATTTTCTAAAAAACAAACACTTTATCTCTTTATGTTTAGGTGCTACTTTGAATGATAAGGATGATGACTCTCTTCCTGCAGAAACTGGTCAAAACCATCCATTTTTCCGACGCTCAGACTCCATGACGTTCCTTGGATGTATACCCCCAAATCCATTTGAAGTGCCTCTGGCTGAAGCCATCCCCTTGGCTGATCAGCCACATCTGTTGCAGGTGACTTAGATAAACTAGTTTTACAAGGTTTCTTTTTAAGTGACTTCATTTTTTTTGTAAGTGTTCAGTATAACTAGAATATTTCTGTTAAAATTCCAGCCAAACGCTAGAAAGGAGGATCTTTTTGGCCGTCCAAGTCAGGGTCTTTATTCTTCATCTGCCAGTAGTGGGAAATGCCTAATGGAGGTTACAGTGGATAGAAACTGCCTTGAGGTAAGATAGTAAAAATCTTCACAATATAGTATTTGTGAATGAGAACTTGTCCCAGTACCTAGAGTTTTAGAAATGCATTAATCCAGAATATTGTATTGCCTCAAATAATGGAAGTATCAGAAATTCCTGCCTTGTGACATAATTCCATATGATTTCATAATTCCATCAGTGTCACTAACCTGCTTTGAGACAAACTTGTTTTATGTCAGGTGACTTCATCTATGAAATGGCAGTTTCATTATGTGTTTTGCCTATTTCACAGAGTTGAATGTTGTAATGTTTCTGGAAATTAAATATATGTGTAATGCATATATACCTATCTTATATATATGAGCATATATAGTATTGGCTTAACTTTTCTTTTTGACTGTAGAATGTGAATAATAAGGTAGAATTATCCAACAAGTCATTATTAATATTACCTACTAGGCACAGTCTCAATCTTTATAACCACGTTGAGTAGAAAGCATTTTTTGTTCTGATTTTATGGGTAAAAAGTTGAGGCTTGCAGAGATTACATAAATTTCTTGTGGGAATGTCTGTTGTTATACAGCTAGTTAAGTAGTAGATCTAGTTTTTAGATAAAAGTCTGATGTGAGAGCCTAAAATTATATAGTCCGTACTGTTCCTCCAATGAAAATGTAATAAACACGTTTAAGAGCAGAATCTTCTTTATTATCTAAGTGATAAAAGAGAATACAATCTTTGAAATATTGAAAATAACACAGGACATTATAGTAGCCACAGATATTATAAAGAATCCTTTAAAAGTTCTCTGAGGCTGCTGTGGTAAATGCACATTGGTGCAGTTTCATTGGTAGTCAGCAAGGGAAACAGGCTGCATCTTTGTAGTTGAAGCGCTAGAAAGGAATTACAAAACTTCCATGTGATTTCTGTGGAATATTAGGAAGTTGAAAAGGAAATCTAGTCAGTTTTTTTTTTTTAATGTATAACTTTTATGTGTAAAAATTCATAGGTTCTCCCAACTAAAATGTCTTATGCTGCCAATTTAAAAAATGTAATGAACATGCAAAATCGACAAAAAAAGGAAGGGGAAGAACAGAATGTGGTGCCAGAAGAAGCTGAAAGTTCAAAACCAGGGCCATCTGCTCATGATCTTGCTGCACAGTTGAAAAGCAGTTTACTAGCAGAAATAGGACTGACTGAAAGTGAAGGGCCACCTCTTACATCTTTCAGGTATTTGCTAAGTGGAGATAGTTTTTCTGTTGCATTACTTTATGGGTATTATAATTCTAAGAATTTTTATTTAGGAATTTTATTATTTTATTTCATTTGTATGTAAATAATAGAATTAAATGTTTGATTTTCCTGGATTTTGGGGTGACTATATGGTCATTGATTGGCATTCTGATTTTTCTCCTTTATTGAGGAAATTCTAGGCCTCTGTTTTTTAATGTTCAGTACTGAGTTAAAGTATGTCCACGTCAGGTTGCCAATTATAGACGTGTTATCAGCAGCTCAGCAAAGGAAAACATGTGAATGACTAGAAAGAGCTTTCTAGACTTGTGACTCTCACACTTGCTTGGGCTCCTTTGCCAGGTTCACAGTTGATTATTATCTTATAAGAAAGAGGTAGGTTCTTTGCTTTCCCAGTAAAAATTTGCTAGGGTACACTGTGGCTCAGTATGGCTAATCATCAAATGATTTGTTGAGTACAAATGGTTTACAGAATGTCAGACAATTATTTTTGCTTAGGAAACTATATACATTTTATATACATAGTCCAACAACCATAAAAGGCAAGGAAGAATTGTGGACTGGGGGGCCCCAAGCTTTTCAGAGACAATATGGCTTGAGCTGAGATGGTTAGAATGTGTAGAAGCAAACATTGAAGGAGAGAAGAATTGGAGGTAGAGAGACAAGTTAGAAAGCTGTTAACTAGTCCAGGCTAGTGATAAAAAGGGGTCTGAAGTAGAATATTGCCTTTAGGTATGGATAGGAAATTATGGAAAGAGAGAAACTCATGAAGGACTTAATCACTCTGGAGGAACAGGGGAAAGAGACATTAAAATCCGTTTCAGGTTTGTGCAATAGGGAAATAGATGGTACTACTGAAAGAAAGCAAGAGGCAGCATCATTGAAGTGAAGAAGCCGTATTCAGTTTTCCTATGTTGAATTGGACTTGTGTGTCACTGACATGGATATATTTAACACAGTGGAAAATTCTGGTCTGTTGTGAAAATTTGAACTGGAGAGGGATCTAGGAGTCACCCAAATGGAGAGGGATGATGGACTTTAAGGAGAAGAGGTAAAAATGAAGATGAAGGTAGGCAGCCAGGAGATGTATCCTTATATAAAGGACGGAAGGAATAATGGAATAAAAATGAGAGGTTCTATGAGGAATGAGTAGTTCTAGAAAAATTCTGTTAGAGAGGATGTGGTTTGAAGTAGTTCAGAACCAAGAAAATTACTGTCAGTGACCAAAAATCAGGGAATTTTTATAGTTGGCTAAATTACTTCCCACTCTCCCCTTAAATCTCTTGCAGGCCACAGTGTAGCTTCATGGGAATGGTTATTTCCCACGATATGCTGTTAGGACGTTGGCGCCTTTCTTTGGAACTATTTGGCAGGGTGTTCATGGAAGATGTTGGAGCAGAACCTGGATCAGTATGTATTTTGAGCACTTTTAATTCTGTTCTGCCTGATAAGAACTTATGTCAGAGAATAATTCTGTCATGGATTTTTTTTTTTTTAAAGATCCTAACTGAATTGGGTGGTTTTGAGGTAAAAGAATCAAAATTCCGTAGAGAAATGGAAAAACTGAGGAACCAGCAGTCAAGAGATTTATCACTAGAGGTAAAGGTATTTGGATTTTCTTACACTATACATAAAGTGTGCCATTTATATTAAGTTTAAAAACAAAAAATATCAGTCTTGTTAAGGGATGTTTTGAGTAACTAAAACTTTTATAATTAGAGTAGTGGTTATCTCTGGCAATTGGCTTCCTAACATCTCATGATCAGTGAATATTTTCAGTTTTTTTTTTTTTTTTAAACGTTTTTGATGTCCTTTATTCCATTAAGGTTATTACATTCCATTGATGCTCAGATCGTCTCTTTGGCTAGTGGGAGTCCTGAGTCCTCTTTGGCTCCTCGGTCCTTTTGACAGGACTCCCAACAATCTTTGATAACTTCTTTACTTTTTGGTATGTCTCATCTTGTATATTTCCTGTCACAGACCTTAAATCAACCATTTCTTCAAGAAGCCTTGGTTCCTTTTAGAAAAGTATTTCAAGATTATAATCTGGGCTGTAGGGTTGCTCCCTGCCTACTAGGTTGGTCATGGTTTCTAGGTCTTTTCAATGGATAGAGCTAGGAAATTTTCCTTTAAAAAAAAAAAAAGAAATTACATTGTAAGTGCATACTTGATATTTTCAATTCAAATTCGAGATTTAGGATCACGTAATTGTTTTATTTCCACCTCTTAGTCTTTATCTCCTTTCTTCCAAACCAAAAATCCAACTTCCCAACACCACTAAGAAAATTACTCCTTTGCTTTTATCTTATGGCATATACATGGCAGTTTTAGAGTTACAACATCCACACGACCACCCAAAACAATGATCGAAAATAGCCTAAGATTTACTTGCAGTTTTTTGCCCTTAGAACTTATCCAACTAGAGATACAGTCAAATTGCTTCAAGTCACTTGAAATAATTTTTCTTTGTGTGGTTTTGCTACTAATTGCACACAATCAGGGTCTTTAGTTTCATTTTGCTTTTCAACTTTTAGGGATTGCTTTCTCTCCTTTTTTTGGCTTGGTTTTGTCATTAATGTAAAATATCTATAATAGTGCAAGGCCAACTCTACAGAAGAAGTTATATTTAGGGAAGTCTAGTTTCTATTTCTGTCTCTTTTACCATGCCCCCACTTCTCCCCTTCAGGTTTTTTTTTTTTTTTTTTTTAATTGTCTTCCCTCCTTTAAAAAAAAAGTAATCGTGCATGTGTGTGTATGTATTCATTAGCCATCTCTCTCCCCTACTCCTGACCCCGAGTGTGCTACGCATTTTACTTCATCTTGCTTTTCCCAGTTAACAGTATATCCCAGAGGTAAAGCCATTGCTGCATAGAGCAGCGTTCTGCCTTCCTTTTACAGCTGTTTTGTCTTAGTACTGCATTTTATGGTTGTATCACAGTTTTGTTTTTGTGTGGTTTTTTTTTTTTTTTTTGGTTAAACATTTATTTGAGAGAGAGAGACAGAGATAGTGACAGAGAGCACAGGTGGGGAGGAGAGGGAGAAGCAGGCTCCCCGCTGAGCAGGGCACCCGACGCAGTGCTTGATCCTAGGACCCTGGGATCATGACCTGAGCCGAATGCACACGCTTGACTGACTGAGCCACCGAGGCGCCCCAGCAATCTCCTATTGATAGATATTTGGGTTTATTTCTAATCTTTTGCTGTTACAAATAGTGGTGTGTGTTTTTCTTTTTTGGCTAGTGTGTGTATTTTTGAGATAGATTGTTAGACATAGGACCTAGACATGGGTCAAAGGGCATATGCATATGTAATTTTGGCAAATACTGGAAAATACTTTTGCATGATGATTATGTATTTTTGCACTTGCAACATTAATCTGAGATGCCTCTATAGTCCTGCCAGCAGTTTGTCAAATGTTTAGATTTTTGCCAATGTGATAGGTAAGAAATGGCATCTTGTGTAGTTTTAATTTGCATTTCTCTTATTATGAGCAAAGTTAAACATTGTTTCATATATTTAAGTATTTTACTTTTTTCTGTGAACCGTTTGGTATATCTTGCCCATTTTTTTCTGTTAAGTTTTTTTCTCAATTTTTTAGATTTTTTAGAAGCACATTATCTTACAGCGCTGTGTATACTATTCATAAATATATATCTTTGTAACAGAACGCACTCACCGTTTTCCCAGCTTATCATTTTTCTTTTACTTTGCTTGTGGTTTTCTGTCACCAAAGGAATATCCTGTGTTTTGTAGTATTTGCTAGCAGTTTTTTTGGTTTGTGTTTGTTTGGTTTTAAAACACACTTGATTTACTTGGAATTATCCTGGTATATTCCAAAATTGAACAAATTGCTGTTTTCCAGTAGGCTTATTAAGAAAATATTAGATTGGGGCGCCTGGGTGGCTCAGTCGTTAAGCGTCTGCCTTCGGCTCAGGTCATGATCCCAAGGTGCTGGGATCGAGCCCCGCATCGGGCTCCCTGCTCTGCGGGAAGCCTGCTTCTTCCTCTCCCACTCCCCCTGCCTGTGTTCCCTCTCTCGCTGTGTGTCTCTCTGTCAAATAAATAAATAAAATCTTTAAAAAAAAAAAAAAAAGAAAATATTTATTAGATTGAGTTAAATTCCATTATCCTGATTTAAGCAAGACATTTTTATATGCTTTAGAATGTTTTTTATTTGGGGCCAGGGGTGGCAACTGGGTGGCTCAGTCGATGAAGCGTCCGAATCTTGATTTTGGCTCAGGTCATGATCTTAGGGTCGTGATATTGAGCCCAGTGCAGAGCCTGCTTGAAATTTTTCTCTCTCCCTCTCTGTCTGTGCCCGCCCACACCCCCATGCTCACTTTCTGTCTCTCTCTCTCAAAAAAAAAAAAGTTTTTAATTTGGAATATATAAGCTCCCAGGAACCCAGATTACTTTGTAGTTAAACTCCCGAGAAACTAATATTACAGTTTCATATTTTATATAGAAAAATTTCAAAGTGGTTTCTAACACTGAACTTTACTACTTTTTGGTGCATTTTAATAGGTTGATCGGGATCGAGATCTTCTCATTCAGCAGACCATGAGGCAGCTTAACAATCACTTTGGTCGAAGATGTGCTACTACGCCAATGGCTGTACACAGAGTGAAAGTCACATTTAAGGACGAGCCGGGAGAGGGCAGTGGCGTAGCGCGGAGCTTTTATACAGCCATCGCACAGGCGTTTTTGTCTAATGAAAAACTGCCAAATTTAGATTGTATCCAAAATGCCAACAAAGGCACTCATACAAGTAAGTAGTCTCCAGATAACAAGCATCATAAAAATCATGTGGATGGATGAAATTGGTAAAGGGGATTAAGAGGAGAAAAATTCTTGTTTCAATTCTTGTTTCATCAAAACATTATAATTACAGTTACAAGTATTTATAGTGGGAGAACTTTAGTGTACATTCACATTTTTAGACAATTTTATTCTAGGTTAATGATTTAATCTTGTTTAAACTACTCTAATCAGCAGTTTAGCACTTGGCACTTTTACTGACCCATTTATTTTCATAAATGTGACTGTGTGAGTTTCTCATCTCAGTTGTTACATGTTTGGGGAGTGGGAAGTTTTAAGCTCTACGGTAATAGAAAAATTCAATGAGCACATTACAGTATTTCTACCACCCTTGTATTTAATTAGCACAGATACTTAAGAAAATACTATTCTCTAGAGCAGTGCTATTCAGAGTACAGTTTGCAGAGTTGCTACCGGTCCCCAATGAGATAAGGAGCTTGCAACCAAATATAGATTGGTTGACCGTATTATTAACCTCACTGTATAATTTAGCAAGACTTTGTTTTTTTGGTAATAAGATTTTCTGTTTAACATCCTGGCTCAAGCTCGACCTCCTTGAGGACCAGCACTTAAGGATTAGGATTCTTACCTAATTTTCAAATTAAAAAAAAAAAATCTGTGAAAATTACAAATGCCGGGGAGCCTGGGTGGCTCAATTGGTTGGGCGACTGCCTTTGGCTCAGGTCATGGTCCTGGAGTCCCGGGATCGAGTCCCACATCGGGCTCCCTGCTCGGCAGGGAGTCTGCTTCCCCCTCTGACCCTCCCCCCTCCCCCCTCTCATGCTCTATCTCTCTCATTCTCTCTCAAAATAAAATCTTTTTTTTTTTTTTAAGATTTATTTATTTATTTATTAGAGAGAGAGCATGAGATGGGGGAAGGGCAGAGGGAGAAGCAGACTCCCCGCCGAGCAAGGAGCCCGATGTGGGACTCGATCCCGGGACTCCAGGATCATGACCTGAGCCGAAGGCAGTCGCTTAACCAACTGAGCCACCCAGGCGCCCTCTCAAAATAAAATCTTAAAAAAAAAAAAAAAAATTACAAATGCCCTAAGTAGCTTATAATTGGGGATTCATGTAAAGTGGGGGCAGAAATTGTCATATTGTAGGTGGATAATTCAGGGGGAGGGAATTACTAGGAAAATCCTGTATTTCATCTAGGCTGTAGTGATACTCTATTGGGGTTCTGTAAACTGCCACCATAGAGGCTGAATGAGCTCCAAGAAGGATTGAGGATGAAAAGATGGTGTAGAGTACTCCAGCCTTTCATCATTAGTTTTACCATTTGACTTTCTGTAGTCTTAATAATAAAAAGAAATTGGCAAATGTGAATGAGCGAACCTGGGAAGTCATAACATTTCAGAAATAACTTTTCTGCACTCTCTTTAGGAAACCATACTTTGGCTTATTATGCTCAAGGTTTTGAAAATAAGAGCTAATGTCTTAGGTATCCTGTAATGCTTAATGCCCAAAACTAAGAATAAAGAAAATAGATAGGACTCTAATCACATAAGAAATCTTAGCATTATTTATGGTGAAAACAGCAGCCCCAGTTGCTACGTATTATTTCACAATTGTGACATAATTCATTACTCAGTGAATATCTATTATGCCAGGTACATTCTGTACAATTACCCCCAACCTTCAAAACCAGAGGGAGAATCAGAGAAAGGCACTGACACAGATGCTGAGAGAGAACCTTCACCTGTCATGTTCTTCTGTTTGTCTCAAGTCCTCACATCGACTTCCAGAGTTAAAGTAGTTGCATTTACATGTATCTAAACAAAGTGTGTTTCATGTTTTCTTCCAGGTTTAATGCAGAGATTAAGGAACAGAGGAGAGAGGGATCGGGAAAGGGAGAGAGAAAGGGAAATGAGAAGGAGTAGTGGCTTGCGAGCAGGTTCTCGGAGAGATCGAGATAGGTGAGATCCTTTTGTATCTTACTGAATGCCACCTTTTTGAATGAAACTGAAGGTAGGCCTGTAATGGGAGGGTCTCAATTATGGACTATTTTTTAGAAAAAGTTTTAATATTTGGGTAAATGAATAGTAACTGTACTGTTATTAAAATGTTCTGCTTTTAAAACCCTGGGGCAGTTAAAATTACATAACTTAGTATCATTCTTTCCCAAATTTGTCTTAAAATTTTAATTGTGGAAATTGTATTATATTTAAACCTCTGAATTTTTCTCCTGTTAGGGTGGGTGGCATTTTACTTTGGACTAAAATTTCCAGGAAATGTGGGTGGATTTTTGATTTCTGGTATTTTATGGTCCTGCTCCCTTAGAATCAAATTGAACTATGCATTGCAAATTTATAGATTTTTAAGTAACAACATCTAGAAAATCTTTATTTCCCAGCCGTCATCTATTAGGCATTCCACTGCCTTTCCCATAACTGGAGCTACCTATATGCTCTGGTTTGTCATCTTCGTTAGCAGTTGTGCTGATGTTTTTTGCAGACAAGGGAAATAAGTTACAATAGCTTTGTTCTTCTTACAGAGACTTTAGAAGACAGCTTTCCATTGACACTAGGCCCTTCAGACCAGCCTCTGAAGGGAATCCTAGTGATGATCCTGATCCTCTGCCAGCACATCGTCAGGCTCTTGGAGAGAGACTTTATCCCCGTGTACAAGCAATGCAGCCAGTATGTATGGTGCACTTAGCTTCCTCTTAACTGACTGTGCCATTTTTGTGTTTGAATTAAAGTTGGCATTGTAAAAATGCTAGCTCCTGGCAAGTTCCGTGGTTGAGGACTGTAGTAAAAAGGAAGCTTAAGAGGGAAAGCAGCAAAATTTGCTGGAGGGTAGCTTGAGAGGGAGGTTTGTTTTTTCTACCTATGCTAAGTTGGCATTCTACCTAATAAGTTCCTTGTGTGCTAAAGTAATTATCTGTGCATTTAATTTGTACCTTTATTTGTACAAATTGTTACTTTTTGAAGCAGACTTTTTAATCTGTTATCAAGTTGTAGCTAAAACATACTGCAAATAATGTACTTTATTGCTGTTAAGTGTTGCCAGAAGATTTTTATCTGTCAAAGGTTTCTTTCATACAGTATGAAACATAAACTAGTTGTGTTTTTCCTTTATATATGACTTACATATATGTGTTCTAGCAAGAGAAAATAAAACAAAACCAATTATAGTTCTTTCAGTAAATCTTTAGCCTTAATTATAGGCATCTTTCTTCTCCCTCTTTCATTTCTTCTCTCCCTTTCTTTTCTTCTACCCTACATGAAAGAAATGTTTTGGCTCTCTGAGGGGGAAAATGGAAACTGAGTATTTGTATGTTTACTCATGGATAGCAAAAATCTTAAAAGGCTTGTCATACAAATTTTAAACTAGCTTTAATAAGACTACCAAAGTTCTCTATAATTAAGCTTCCAGTTTAATAAAATACCTTACTAGTTGAGAAATTTTTTTGTTATCCAAGTGTCTATATTTTCTTCTTTTTTTTTTTGGATAAAAGATTGTTGATTTAGACAAGAGGTTTCAGAGAGTAGGGGCAACTAACTTTGTTCATTGTTTACAGGCGTTTGCAAGTAAAATCACTGGCATGCTGTTGGAATTATCCCCAGCTCAGCTGCTGCTGCTTCTAGCAAGTGAAGATTCTCTGAGAGCAAGAGTGGATGAAGCCATGGAACTCATTATAGCACATGGACGGTAATGTGTATAATTGGGAAGGCATTTCAGTTTAAACATCAACTACTTTATTTTTAGGATGTAGGTGCTACCATATCTTAAAATTTATACTATAAAGTACACAACATCAAATGGTTTTATAAGAGATGGCTTAAAATCCACGAGTGAGACAGTTGAGTTTCACATGTATTAGAAAGAAAGAATTTTAGCAGTGACTTAAGTTCTAAAAATCTTTTATATACCTGATATTTAGAAATTACTTGTAAAAAGTACATCTAGATTTTCTACCAGAATACCCCTAATGGCAGAGGCCCGCTATTTCAAGGAATTAGGGTATAGTCCCTGAGTTCTTACCATAAGCATGAAGCTTCTTTTAGATACCCTGATTTATCTTAAAAATCCATGCAAGTTTTTGCTTTCTGTATTTGTTTTAATATAAAACTTAAAAATACCTAATAATTAAATTATTCTTTTCCCAAGGTGACAAGTAAAAGTGACATCAGGAAGATAAGCTAAACTTACCCTGTGCCTTCTATCCTGAGGCTACCCTAATACCGAGTTTGAGGCTTTTTAGATGCAAATTTCTCTCTTTTCTTCCTAGTCATGATTTTGCACAAGGAACTTAGATTGTATATAGTCCCAGAAATGGATAAGTGGGTAGGCTAAGCACTGAAATGTAACAGCCACTTACCTGTTTCATAGCCTTTGAATGGTCCAAGCCAAAAGACTACTACTGGGGGGGGGGGGGGGGGGAAGGGAGACTATTGCTAAAAGTTTATTTTCTTTGCTGGTTATTACTATTTTTTTTCTATGGACTTTTATGTACTGTTTCTTCATTCCTTTTTCCTGTCTCTGGAGGTAATCAGCACCCCAATAGAGCTCAGCCCATTATAGAAAAGGTTATGAGGAATGTGCATTTTGATAAAAAGATTTTGATATGTAAGGATTGCTAATTTAGTAGTGTTTTCTGTTGAATGCAAGTAATGTATAATCTATTGATTCCTTTCAGCTGGCTATATAATGTGACTAGTGAATTAGTATTCTAAAATAATTAAACACACCAAAGAATTTGGTTCCTATTGTGTTTGCCTTCTGAACATTTTCTGTTCTTTTACAATGCTCCCTATGAGCTTGAGCTTCAGTACCCCTATGAAGACTGCATTATTTTGTCTTAAATCAGGTAGCCCTTAGCTCATTATCTTGAATCACACATGTAGCATCTAATGTTTTTTTGTGTATATAATACTGACTTCTCTGTTCCTATAATTGCACTGACTAGTAAGTGTCCTGGATATTTTTTAAAACCTTTAATAAATGTATTTATAAATCTTTATAAATTCAAATGCATGTTTCTCTACTCTAAATTCTAGAAGTCTCAATTATCTGGAATGTGAAAGGCTTTTGGTTTGTTTTAGGGAAAATGGAGCTGATAGTATCCTGGATCTTGGATTATTAGACTCCTCAGAAAAGGTACAGGTAAGAGGTGTTTTGTACATATGCTAATAAGCACTTGGAACTCCAACTTAGCACAGCTTGAATTAAGCTTTAACTTAGAGATGTCATGAATTTCTTGGGGCTTGTTCCTCAAGGAAGAAGTGAGTTGCAAAGATGCAGAGAAAATGAGACATGTGGAGGAGCAGTGAGGAAGGCTTTTTTAGTTCCCTGAGAACTTCAGTGCCAGCCATCGTGGAGCAAACCCAGCATAATCTTATCTCTTCCACTGATTACAACTAAAAACTGAAAAAAACGTGAAAAGGAACTGCCTGAGGATTCTGAAAGGTAGACAGTAGCACCCAGATTATAGAGGGAGGTCAAAACGATAAAACAGCTGGTATGGCATTATTTCAGGTGGAGAGTAAAGCTGATCTCTTTTACTCCCGTCTTAGTTGGAAGATAGAAAAGGCTTTGAGAACTAAACTGTAATTATTAAACCATTGCCCAGGTCCCAGACTATCCATGGTGCATATATGCAGGGCAGACCCAAAAAGTATAATAAAAGGCTTTGAAAATTTGTTATCGGAAACATTGCACACAGACGGTGATATTTCCAACCTGAATCTAACCAGGTTGTCTACTAAACACCCAAAACATCAACATTCTCCCTATCATTTTAACAAGACCCAGAGTTTCACAACTTAATATTCAGACAGCCAGGATATCCTCCAAAATTACTCAACGTACAAAGAACCAGAAAAGACCCACCAGTTCTCCTGGCAAAAGAACCAGTAGATGCTAAGTTCAAGATGACCTACTTGTTGGAATTATCAAAGACTTCATCTCCTATTATATGAGATGGGGGTATCTTTATCTGATAGAATATGAGATAAAGTTAAGCACTAGTGAACTGAAAGAGGTTCACAGCAGAGAAATATAAACTTTAAAAGTGCAACGTCTAGGGATGCTGGGTGGCTCAGTCGGGTAAGCATCTGCCTTGGCTCAGGTCATGATGCCAGAGTCCTGGGGTCAAGTCCCACATTGGGCTCCCTGCTCAGCAGGGAGCCTGCTTCTCCCTCTCCCCCCCCCCCCACTTGTGCTCTCTCTCTCTCAAATAAAATCTTAAAAAAGTACGTCTAAAAAAAATTCAGTAGATAGGTCAATAGCAGAATGAAGATGATAGGAAAGTGTCAGTTTGAAGATAGAAATTATCTACTCTGAAGAACAGAGAGAAGATTTTGAACAAAAGAACAATTTCAGGAATCTGTGGGACCATAATGAAAGATCAAACATCCATGTCATTGAAGTACCCAGAAGAAAAGGAGAGACTCCTACGTGAAAATACTTGAAGAAATAGCAGCTGAGAGCCTCCCAAATTTGGTACAAGATCTAGATTTAAAGATTCAGTGAGCCCTAAATAGGATAAAGGGAAAGAAAACTATGTTTTATATATAATTGAATTGCTGTAAAACTAAGCAGTCAAAGAATAGTGCCTTACATATAGAGAAACGCTGATTTGAAAGACAGTGGATTTCTCATCAGAATGGTACGGCCCAGAAGACAGTGGTTCATCATTCATATATCTAGTAAAAACATCTTTAAGGAATTAGGGTGAAAGAAGCTACCAGTTTCATTAGTGATTTTAAATGGACAGAGAAAGATTTAATAGGCATGAGCTTTATTTTTTTTCTTTTTAAGATTTATTATTTGACACAGAGAGCGAGCACAAGCGGGGGAGCAGCAGAGGGAGAGGGAGGAGAAGGATCCCCACAGAGCAGGGAGCCCAATAGTGGGGCTCGATCCCAGGACTCTGGGATCATGCTCTTAGCTGAAGATAGTCGCTCAACCAATTGAACCATCCAGGCACCCCGGCATGAGCTTTGTATTATCACAGTTCTAAAAGGATGACTTAAAGAGTGTATTTACATTTAAATATAAATGTTGCTTTACCTACCTGACTTCACTTTGAGTGATTTTAGACAACTAGTTCATATGTTTTGTTTTTAAAACCAATCTTGGGGCGCACCTGGGTGGCTCGGTCAGTAAAGTGTCCAACTCTTGATTTCGGCTCAGGTCATGGTCTCAGGGTCCTGAGATTGAGCCCAGCATCAGGCTCCACGCTCAGTGCAGAATCTGCTTGTTCCTGACCCTCCCTACTCCCCTTGCATGCATGCATGCTTTCTCTCAAATAAATAAAAGCTTAAAAAAAATAAAATCAATCTTGGGACTTAATCTGATATTCTATTACTAGGAAAACCGAAAGCGTCATGGCTCTAGTCGAAGTGTTGTAGATATGGATTTAGATGATACAGACGATGGTGATGATAATGCCCCTTTGTTTTACCAACCTGGAAAAAGAGGATTTTATACTCCAAGACCTGGCAAAAACACAGAAGCAAGGTTGAATTGTTTCAGAAACATTGGCAGGTAAAATAACGCTAATCTTATATTTGAATTTTTAAAAAAATTCAGTTTGAGAAAAAACATTAGTTTTTAAAATGTGTATGTTCTTCATACGGATTAGAAATGAGGCTGTAGAAAATTTCTCAAAATACTGTGTGTATATTATGTATGTATGTGTGGGGTTATATGTGTTTTAGAATTATTTTCAAATTTAAATATATTTCCCTGTTTTTATTTTTAGGATTCTTGGACTATGTCTGTTACAGAATGAACTATGTCCTATTACATTGAATAGACATGTAATTAAAGTGTTGCTTGGTAGGAAAGTAAGTGATTTTAATGAACCTAACTGCTTTTACAATTGCAAAAATTTCCTTTTATAGCCATTATAAATCATTTTCAAACATTTAATGACATGGGAAAAAAAATCTCAATACATGGAGGAGATAGCCTGGCAGAGTGGGTGACACTGGTGGGTTTGGGGGTGTCTCACAGACCTGGATCTCGATGCAGACAAATCCCCTCACACCTATGGCATATTTTCCCATTTGCAAAATGGTAAAACTGTAGTGCCTGGTAAGTGCTTAATAGATTTTAACTATTACTATTTGTTCAAACAGGTGGTAGTGGAAGTAGAAGTAGTATTTTATTGAAAAGAGTGTTGTTGGCTTCAAAAATATATGTAAGATGTACAGGAGGGAGAGGGGACAAAAGAATGTGAGAAAATACCACGTAGCATGCTTGATATTTATCTCTGGGTGATAGAATTAGCTTAATTTCTTTATGCGCTTTGATAGTCTGACTGCCTGCACATTCTTTTTATATGGGGGGGACCACATCCTTTAAAATTAATGTATAATACTAATTATGCAGCTTTTGATTTAAAACACAACTGTCAGTGTTCCTAAAGGTATTATAACGAAATTACTTGACACAAAACAATGAAATATTTTAGTCTTTTCCAGCAATGTATAATATATATGTGTGTGTACATATGTATGCATGTACACATATAATGATGTAAACTCTGACCCTCTTGAATTCTTAAAGTATTCCAGCTAAAATGTTCTTGTGCAAAGAAGAACTGGATTTAAAGCATAGCAACAGCTCAGAAATGTTGATGCATTGCCTTTTTAACAAGGTTTATGGGAAAGATGGAATCAAATAGACTCAAGTTTAACCCAATGATAGGATCTTGAATAAGTTACTGAATTTCTTCGAGCATCAGATTCATCATCTAGAATAATCTATATTTTATGATTATAATCAAGACTAAATAGGATGTATACTAAGGACCAGCTGCTCAGCATAATCACTGTTTAATAATTAGTGTAGGTTTTTGCAAATAAATTATTTTGGAACTTAAACTCCTCCACTTACTGGCTTTAAATTTTTTTCAAAATATATATTACACTTACTATATTTTGAAAGTTAAATAATTATCAGAGCCAAAGATTAACATTTTACCTCTTCAGATCAATTATATTTAGTGGGATATTATTCTTTATATCTTCAAATTAGATAAAATTCAGTAAAGATGTCTCATATGATTACTTTCTTAGGTCAATTGGCATGATTTTGCTTTTTTTGACCCTGTGATGTATGAGAGTTTACGGCAACTTATCCTCGCTTCTCAGAGTTCAGATGCTGATGCTGTTTTCTCTGCAATGGATTTGGCATTTGCAATTGACTTGTGTAAAGAAGAGGGTGGAGGACAGGTAAAGCAAATATGTAATTTTCTGGTTCTGGCAAGAGAATTTGGTTAGTCTGTTTTGCTTATCTTATATAGAAATAATTTAGATGGGGAAAGAACAAGAGACACAAACATACAGAGAAAAAACAGTAGATATCTGGACAGGCACAGAGAGAGAGAGATGGAGAGTTAATTTCAGATACAGAATTCTCTTTAATTTTTTTTAATTTTAGAGACAGTGGGGGTTGGGCAGAGGGAGAGGGAGAGAGAAACTCTAAGTAGACTCTGTGCACTTAGCGCAGAGCCCTACACACGGCTCGATCTCACTACCCTGAGATCATGACCTGAGCTGAAACCAAAAGTTGGACGCGTAACCAACTGCACCACCCAGAGGCCCCCAGAATTGTCTTTGGATTTTAGAATTTTAGGAAATTGTTTTATGAACTGTGGACTTACTACTGCTTTGACAAAATTGCTTTTAAATTGCAAGGCTAAATTTTTTTACAGGTTGAACTTATTCCTAATGGTGTAAATATACCAGTGACTCCCCAGAACGTGTATGAGTATGTGCGGAAGTACGCAGAACACAGAATGTTGGTAGTTGCGGAGCAGCCATTACACGTGAGTACTTTTTCAAAAGTGTTCTTTGATCTTTTTTTTTTTTTTAAAGATTTTATTTATTTATTAGAGAGAGAATGAGAGACAGCACGAGAGGGAAGAGGGTCAGAGGGAGAAGCAGACCCCCTGCTGAGCAGGGAGCCCGATGCGGGACTCGATCCCAGGACTCCAGGATCATGACCTGAGCCGAAGGCAGTCCCCCAACCAACTGAGCCACCCAGGCGCCCAGTGTTCTTTGATCTGATGAGGCTCTTTGTATCTTCCTGTGTGGTAAACTAGTTCAGAGTATATTCAGCTTGCCTATCAAAGGTTAAAACTTTTAAACCAAATTAAATTATGTACAGTGTAAATTATACCTGACTCCAGTCCAAGCGCTCTCTTTTCAGTAAAACTATGTGGAAAAACTATGTAATCATCAAAAAGTCAATTTGGTGAGTAAAAGTTTGGAAAGGATTCTTGTGGAACTGAAATGACTACTGTTTTGGGGTCCTACTACCACCCACGTCTAGGTGACGGACCAGAAGGGACTCCAAGGCAATTATAGTCATGGTTTATTATAGCAAAAGGACTCACAGCAAGGGAGAAATTTCTCAGTAAGCTTCTAGATTTCAGATTTGTGGGGTTTTTTTGTCATTATGATACCTTTCATAGGATGTGACAGGATAGCATGTTTGACACATTGAAGCATTTTTATTTAATGACTAGCCTGTTAACATAAAGTATGTTCAGTTAAATCCTGCTGTATAACAATACTATTTCACTTCCGAACCTGTAGCCTATTCATGATGCCTTCCCCACCGACCCCCGCCTCTTTTGAATCTATTCAATTCAAAATACAGAACTTAATTTCTTTCTTTCTGGTTTAAAATGAGAACTAGTATTCTTAGTCTGCTAAAATTAGATACTGGGCTTTAACAATAATGCTACATGGAAAATAAAGTACTGAGACTAATAAAAAGGTAATTTTTAAAATATTCTGTAGGCAATGAGGAAAGGTCTACTGGATGTGCTTCCAAAAAATTCATTAGAGGATTTAACAGCAGAAGATTTTAGGCTTTTGGTAAATGGCTGTGGTGAAGTTAATGTGCAGATGTTGATCAGTTTCACCTCTTTCAATGATGAATCAGGTATGAAATTTTTTGAATGTTTATGGAATAAACTAGATAGATACATTTACGGGGCTTAGAAATGCTGTGTTACCCAGGTGTTTAAAAAGTTTTTTGTCTACATTTTTAAGATATGATTGAACTATGATGGCTTAGCATTAGGTTATTCTTAATTCTTTAATTTTTCTAGGTTTTAAAGAATACATGGTTTAGTATAAATACAAGTAAAAATTCTTCGTGGTGAGCAACTACATAAAAGGATTTTTATATACTAAGAAAAAATAATCCATGTGACAATTCTGTTGGCCTTTCCCAATTCGTTTCTCTTAAGACTCTCTAATTGAAGAATTTATATGGTGTTTGCTTTGTAGAACTGGACCCAAAGCTCACTTACAAAGGTGTAACAACACACAAACACATGGAGAATCTAGAAAGAATAACAAGAGGTAGTGACAGTCCTCCTAGAATAACATATACCTTCAGGGCCTGATTTGCAGCAACTCTGTTTTCAAAGTCCCCTAAGCCTAAGAATAGGGTTTTTGCTGTGGCTGTGTAATAGAACACTGGAAGCGCCAAGAAATGAGTCCACGTGTAGTTCAAAATTACTGTGTACATGCAGGTACCATTTTTTCCCCCTTTTTCACATTTTGCAAACAGCTATTTGGATAAATTTTCTTGGTTTTTTTTCTTTGTGCTTGGCAACATATAGATTCATTGTATAATAGTTTTCAATACTTGTGAGATAAGAATTTGTCTCATTTACAAACCAAAAACCTAAGAGGAGTTTGGAGGAAAATAAATACCTAAAGCCCCTCCAAATATGATCCTCAGATAAGCAGCATCAGCATCATCTAAAAGTTGTTTAGGAATGCAGAATCTCTGTTCCTTTTCTCCCTCCCCTCAGACCTAGTAAATGAGAATCTGCATTTTAAAAAGATCCCCAAGTGATTTGTAAACTCAGTAAAATTTGTGAAGCACTGGTTTAAGTTCATGAGAAGAATCATGAATTATAGATGGCATTAGTCATGTGATTATCATTTTTGAGGCTGGTGGTTCATTTTTCTTGGTCATCTTAAGTCAGGATTGACTAATGAACTATATAGGTTTTACATTATGCAAATGGTCCTAATTTCCTATATTAGGAATTAGACCTCTGATCCTAAAATTTCAATTTTAATCTATTTTTATAAGAAGCAGTATTTTAAAATAACAACTAATATAGTATACTGGATTTATATACTTCATTCTTAGGAGAAAATGCTGAGAAGCTCTTGCAGTTCAAGCGTTGGTTCTGGTCAATAGTAGAGAAGATGAGCATGACAGAACGACAAGACCTTGTAAGTTAAAAATTTCACGAAATTTGTAGAAGATATGAAATTTTTAAATACTGTGTATGATAGCCTTTTAAGTTTGTAAACAATGGTTGGTCATTTTAATTTTGGTTAAGGAAATTATAGAAAGGTCAGAAATATAAGGCAGTTTTAGTTTTTCTACTCTGGAACTGAAAACCTGAAGTATTAATAAAGCCTGTAAGAGTAAAATGCATTTAGCTATTGATATGCTGTCCTTAGTCCCAGAAGATAATACCAGTTAATTGAGACGGGTTTCTTTTTCCCTATAGTGCTTAAATATGCTGGCTGCTCCTTTTATATATCCTTAATCCTTTTGACCAGTGGCAAGTCTTGGCAAGATTTTTGAATAGTATCTTGATTGCTCTCTGTATACTAGGAATAGAATAGCTTGTGATATGTGGGTATCAAGTCTATGATTTTAATCTAACCTACTTATTAGAATCATAAACTAGATAATATAAACTTTAGTCATAGTGAAAAGCCTACCAAGTCAGTGGAATCTATGTCCAGCCTTGAGTATATAACCAAATTAACCAAATCAACCTGTCCATTAATCTTGAAAGGCAGTCTTCACCAGACTTTGTTTTAGAAATTTGAGGGACATTCCTTACGTGGAAAATCCTAGAGATCCTTTTTACTCATATTCCTCCTGTCGAGCCCACCTTAGTTCTCAGTAACTAAAACCAGACTACTTGTGGAATATATAAAAATGATCCAATTTCTAGAAATATCCTCCAATTTTGAGAGGGAAAATGGTTAGTTGTGTGGAAAGCAGTTTCCCCTTTACCTTCAGTTGAGTCAGTAACTTATTTTTGGGAGGGGGTTCTGCATTTAGGACTCAATTTTTACATGGTTCCAGGAGCCTTCCAATATTTCTTTCTGCACTACAATGAGACAGGTTTTTCGGTAGTCCTAGCTGTCAGTTGATTCTATTCTTGGTTTTAGCCACTCTGGGAATTTCTACTTAGGTTGTTCCCTAGGTAGATTCCAGGAATTTTGCTTGGTTCCGTGTAATTCAGCTTTCCCGATCTTGTGGATCCTAAAGTCTCTGCCAGTGCTAATACCATATCTGTCCTTTTTGGTTTCATTGTTAGGGTTCTACCACCTATATAGTCCGTTTTTTGATTCAGGTACCTTGTTTCTTTAAGAAAGGGGCCATATCAGTTCTGTAAGACATACCAGAAACAGAAATGATTGGCTATCGGGTATAAATTCTAAGGTGTTTAATGGACTATTTTTTTATCCCCTAATGTTCTGTTTCTAAACCAATAAATCTTCAGTTCTCACAGACCACTTAAATTTCACTGCAGTTTCTGCCTTCTACTGGAAGATAAATTTGCTAACTATTCAGTTTTTAAAATGAAAGAAAGAAGATCTCCCTTTGTAAAGGGCCTCAGAATTTCCTATAAAACGCTTTAATTTGTGAGTGTCACTCCTCTATTTGTAGGGCTTAAGCAGTATATCAAGGGGTCTTTTCCCTCTCCTCTTTTGGGAAGAATGCTTCACAGTTGTTGGTTTTATCCTGATGCGTCTGAGAAGAGCTGAAGAACATAACAGACTATTCAGAGCAAACTGTTCTCCCTTGAATTATTAGTCCTGCAAATTATAGGGTATTTTGTGCTACTGGGTAAGACTACATAGTTTATTCCCCTCTTAGTCACAGTTCACTAGGAAAAGTTCTGAAAAGTCTTGTAGTATATTTCTCTTCTTCCAGCTTTTGGGATGTCCAGCAATGGTAGCTATCTACCCTGGCTAACCATATCCATCTTTGGAGAAACACTTTTAAGTTTGTTCTTTACTTGTAAAATGAGTGGATTGGACCAGCTTTATCTCTAGAGCATCTTTTATAAAGTTCTTTGAAGAGACACTTAACAGGGATTCTTTTTCTGCCCCCTTGTGTAGAAGTTAGAGGAGATTTCTCATAAAATCATTTTTCAGGAAAGCAGATTACAGTTGACCCCTGAACGGTGTGGGAGTTAAGGGAGCCAACCCACTATGCAGTTGAAAATCTGAGTATGACTTCAAAACTTTACGGATAGCCTGCTATTGACCAGAAGCCTACCAATAACAGTTCATTACACATATTTTGTATGGTATTATATAACTGTATTCTTAAAGTAAGCTAAAGAAAATGTTAAAATCATAAGGAGAATACATTTATAGTACTGTATGTAGTATATTTATAAAACAAATTTGCATGTGGTGGAGTGTGCAACTCTTGATCTTGGGATTTTGAATTTGAGCCCCACATTGGGTGTAGAGATTACTTAAAAAAAAAAAAAAAAAGAAAATCCACATGTAACTGGACTCATGTAGTTCAAACCCATGTTGTTCAAGGGTCACCTGTAGTTCATTTAGGTTTTCTAGTCACTCTGGAATAGTGGATATATTTGTCTTTTTTAGTTGTGCATTTTGGAATGCATTAGGTTTAAAAAGCCTTACCTTTAAGAAATAGGAACTGGGCGCTGTAAGAATGTAATGTATGTATATATGTACAGATCAATGAGGAATGAGACAAAGTACAGAAGTTAACATTTATTTACACGATGTCACACACAATAGATGTGTAGTGAAATTCAGTGTTAATATGGCTTATTGCATGGATTTTTTGTACGTAGATACTCCCCAACACTTTATTCATGTTATCACAATATAGCACTGAAACTACTGGATTATTTTGCGGGTTAGATAAAATGCAAAACAACTTTTTTGGAGACCTTGTGCCCTATTTCCACTAAAAAAGACTTTAAAAGCCACTGGAGAGGCCCACAGAGAAACTGAGGACCTTGAAATAGTCACTTTTCTACATACCTGACCCTTTTTTCTTTTCTGACCCTGAACCTTTTCAGTACAAGAAATAAATTTAAAACCCAGTTCAAAATAATATCCCTCTGTAGGTTTTACCATAAGAATGGGGTTCTCTGTATATATCGCCAGAATTAACGTTAATCTGTTAAAAGCCAAAATTGTAATTATTATATTCCTGTTTAGGTTTACTTTTGGACATCAAGCCCATCTTTACCAGCAAGTGAAGAAGGATTCCAGCCTATGCCCTCAATCACAATAAGACCACCAGATGACCAACATCTTCCTACTGCAAACACTTGTATTTCTCGACTTTACGTCCCACTCTATTCCTCTAAACAGATTCTCAAACAGAAGTTGCTACTCGCCATTAAGACCAAGAATTTTGGTTTTGTGTAGAGTATAAAAAGTGTGTATTGCTGTGTAATATTACTAGCTAATTTTGTAGATTTTTTTCCATTTGTCTATAAAAGTTTATGGAAGTTAATGCTGTCACACCCCCTGGTGGTACCTTAAAGAGATTAAATGCAAACATTCCTTGCTGAGTTTGTAGCTTCAAGGCCTGAGGAGCACTAGCAACATTTGACTAATGGTTTGCTAGTCGACAACTTCTGGGTCTAACCCCAGCCAAAGATGACAGCAGAACAACATAATTTACACTGTGATTTATCTTTTTGCTGAGGGGAAAAATGTAAAATGTTCTGAAAATTCACTGCTGCCTTTGTGGAAAGTGTTTCAGCAAAGGTTCTTGTATAGAGGGAATAGGGAATTTCAAAATAAAAAATTAAGTATGTTCTGTGTTTTCATTTTAACTTTTTTTATGGTGTTTGTTTAATTTGTGGTTGGCTGCAATTGTGTATCATGTATATGGAACTTGTAAAAAGTTCTGGACATTCAGATCTTAGAGATGAAATCACTTTTACCTATGAAAACCACTTTTATTGCGGTTTATTTTAGCTGCATTGAGCTCTAGGATATTAAATGATATCACTAATATTTTGCATGTAATTTGTTCATTTGAGTAAGGGCACTTTTTTGTACATATGATGGGGCCAATGCACAGTACTTTATCACAATCAACTTTTTTTTCTTTGTATCCCTATTTCAATGAGCAGTCAGTCAGGAGGTTACTGCACTTCAGTTCTAATTAGACATTTGTACTAAGGTATTTCAGTTATGTAAACTCAGCCTGGGCACTTTCTGATAACTGTAAAATGTTTTATAAGATCATGATTATTGAAGATACATTTTGGAAAATTTTAAATGTTCGTGAGCAGCTTAACTACTTTTGTATCTAGCCTTTTTTAAGTATCTTGTTACATTTACTTTTTTAAATAAAGAAATTACAGAAGAAATGTCAAGTAATATTGAAGAAACAATAGTTTTTATTTATGTAGTTGTACATTTTTAAACTAAGGGTAATACACCAACATGGTTATGTGCATAAAAATTTTTGATTTAAAGAACTGAAAGTTTATATACACATGGACTATAAGAAAGAAGAAAATCAATCCACATTTTACAGTTAGCAGAGAATCCTGAATGGCACTGGCCAGGCCACCTTTTCTTTTTACAAATGAGGGAAGTGAAGTGTGACCCTTACTTGGCATAGGAAGTTAATTCACTTATACTTAGTAACTAAGTGACAGGTTCTTTTTTGATGACCCATTAATTATGTAGCCTAGGACCAATATCTCTAAATTCTTGTGGTTTTAGTAGCTTTATTCAATGGCATAAGGAACAGTGTTTTCTCACTAAGTCTTCAAAAAGTGACTTAAACTAGTCACTTTACATATTGAAAATGAGAGAAATTCTCTGAAATCTCTACCTTTCAATTCCTTTAAGAGGACTCCTGGCCTTTGGGATATTTTTCATATTCAAAGGCGCTATGCTTTTATTATATAACTTCCTGCAGAAGACTGAACCATGTGATATTCTCAGCCCTGCTGACACAATAAATATTAAAAACTAAAATGATAGTAGTGAAACTCATTGTATTACTTAAAAGTTACACAACATGCTGTATTAGATTTGTGTAAATTAACCAAAGGTTATTTTACAAAGTGAGATACTGGTTTTTATGTCTAAATGCTATTTCTGAATAAATGAAATAGTAGTTAGATTAAGAGCTAATTATCATCAATGTGTCTGGAAGAGATAAAATTTATATATCACCTTAACTTCTGTATGCACATGATGGGATTGATAAAATATTAAATGAAAACAAACTAGATATGATTAGGACATCTGAAACCCTAATTGTGAACTTATTTTTAATAGTTACTGAAAGAATGAAAATATTTAAAATAATGCACAATGTCTTAAGTCTTCCTAAATCAAGATTTTGGTTAAAATGCTTTTAGGACTATTAAAAGCAGAGTGAGTTTTTTTTTTTTTTTTTTTAAGTAAAGCATAAAATGGTTCTAAATGGAAAATAAAGTCATGTAAAATAAAGTTCTCTTTTGGTCTTGTTTAGTGATTAAATCTAATAGAATTGAAAACAAATTTAGGAAGAGAAGACCAAGAATGAACTTTACTGAGGGGTTTTCAAAGTTTTGCTACTTTTACCCTTCCCCCCTACCTAAACCATCTGTATCTTGACTATCCAGTATAATAATAGCTTACTGAGACAGACTTGAGGTTTTTAATAGTATATCACTATTTAATACTTGCCCCTGAATATTTCTCTTCTAAAGATGATTATTTCTGTTTAACAGTAGCCAGTGATTTCTAGGTCTGAACTCAAACCAGATCTTCCCTTGAGGTAGTAGTTCTTATGCTACTCTATGCATAAGATTCCCTGGTAGAGCTTGTTAGTGCACATTTCCTAATCTTTGCCCATTCTTTCAATCACATTCTGATTCAGTAAGTCTTCATTGGAGTACGGAAATCTTTATTCTTAAAACAGCATCCCAGGTGATTCTGAAACAATGCCCAAAGAACATTCTTCTTCTTGAATGTAAATCCCCCTGTTGTCCTTAGAGCCAAACTTTTCCTACCTAAAGCCTATGGAAAAATATTTATGTCAATCATCTAGTCCTGGATTAGGTTCTTTCTCCTAATAAAGGACTTACTGGAAGTGTCTTCAATAGGCTGGTTGAAAATATTTTCAGTGTTTACATTAACCTAAGCAGGTAAGGCATGGACGGAGATTAATTCTTCTCTAAACATCATCTGACTAATGTAGAGATGTATTTAAAATGTGACTTGTTTATTCATCTCAAGATACTTTATAAGCAAATTATCTTGTTATCTCTCTTCAAATTAAAAAAAACTGCATTGCTATGACTGTGCAACATGAAGTTTCTCTTAATTACTAACTTTTAGTCAGTACTTACTACGTGCCAGGCACTTTGTCAAGTGCTTTACAATATAGTCTCCTTTTATCCTATGAGATGGGGGCTGTTGCCATCCTCACAGACAGGAAACTAGACACAGGTTAAACAACTTGCTCAAGTTTACACAGTTAATAAGTGCTGAAGTGAGATATGATACTAGGCATTCTGGAGCTTGCATTCCTAAACGTTGGGCTATACTGTTTTGTGGAAGGTATGATTATAAATAAGCAAGTTGAGTTAGTCATTAAGGGTTTGGGGGGTGGGGGTGCGTGGGTGTGTGTGTTTGTGTATGATTTCCTCCATACCCTCAAGCAATGCACCAATACTAGCACAATTTAACTCATTCTGACACTATCTATCTGGAAATAGCATCCGATTCTACAGGTCAAGGGCTCAGTGCCACAAAGGCTGCCCTTCACTTCAGATGTCAACTGCAAGCCCAGGTTGTTACCGATACTTATGACTGACAAGCTGTAAATCAGAGAGGTTCCTGAGAACCCCTCCTTGGGTTTGAATGATTTGCTAGAGTGGATCACCAAATTCAGAGGAACATTTTGCTTACTACATAATTGGTTTATCATAAAATGGTCTAACTCTGGAACAACCAGATTAAAGATAAGCATAGGACAAAACATGATTAAAGGGTGTGGAGCTTCCATGCCCTCTCTAAGCATACGACTTTTCCTGCAACTCTACATGTTCACCAACCTGGAAGCTCTGTCCTTTGTGTTTTTATGGAGGCTTCGTTACATAGATTAAATCATTGGCCCTTGATGATTGATTCAACCTCCCACCACCATTCCCCTCTCCTGAAGTGTGTGTGCACACATGCACGGTGCGCATGGGACTGAAAGTTCAAACCGTCTCATTACATGGGATTCCCCCTGGCAACCAGCTTCCACGTTGAGGTGTGGTCCAGAAGTTACCTCAGTAATATAACAAAAGACAACTTTACCACTCTCATCACTTAAATTCCAAGGGTTTTAGGAGCTCTTTGCCAGAAAGGAGGACAAAGACCAAATACGTATTTCTTACTATAAATCACAATACCACAGTCCACTCCTGGGTCTTCAAACATGGATACTTTTATAGCAAAACAAAAAGGTCAGAAGATACCAGCATATTACCAGAATCCCATTCAGTCATTAACTATCCAGTCCATCATCCTATCATGAAAAATGTCTCCCAGGGCGAGACCACTCAGGTCCGGAAGCTTCCATTGTATCTTGTCAGGTTCCAAAAGCCGGAGTGGTGTCAAATATATGCCTTCACCATTTCAGGCAGCTGGTGTCATCAAGCTAAGAGACAATACAGTCTCTTGCTCTGAGCCTCTTTCTAGGTGTTAATGTAATATTGGATTTCCCTCATTACATAACCCATTTATTCATTCTTTTACCCATAGCTACTGTTTTTCCTTTTCTCCATTTATACCAAACTTTTCCACCTTTGGAAGGGACATTAGGTTTGGCCACTGTGCTTGTCTAGATTGCAGGCACCAGTACTAGTCTAGCAAGTCTCTCCCCCTCAAGTCCACTTCTGTTCAGATAAAGTAAGGTTACACAGGTGTAAAGTTAATGGACTATTTTTACTATCAGGCAATATAGCTGAATTTGGTTAGCTGGAATTTGGCAGATGGGGTGAAGGTAAATCCTGCCTCATCAGGCCCTTAGAAATTGTGACATAAAGGTTAAAAACAGTCACAGTTTCTTGCTTAAGAATCACCCCTGCTTCCAGCCCTTGCAGTTTCAATAGCCCAGATCTATGACCAATGCATCAAGTAGGAGGGAAAAAAAAAATGGAAGTGATGTGGGGAAGAAAGAATATTCACACCTTCTCCCAGCCTCTCTTCCCCAGATTCAACAAAAAATAACAGAAATCTATCTGGTAGGGACACTTCTTTACCCCCACTCATGTTAATGTTGAGCGTCAGCACACACTCATAAAGGCATAAAAGCCAGCCCTTCATCCCTTTATATACCCATTTTAGACAACCAATGTTTGTTTGGGTTTTTTTTTTTTAAGATTTTATTTATTTATTTGACAGAGAGAGAGAGAGCACAAGCAGGGGGAGCTGCAGGCAGAGGGAGAGGGAGAAGCAGGCTCCAGGGAGCTCAACATGGGACTCCATCCCAGGACCCTGAGATCATGACCTGAGCCGAAGGCAGACACTTAACCAACTGAGCCACCCAGGTGCCCCCATTCCTCAAATTTCCACAGGACTATACTCCATATGGGCATCTCTTTAATGGGCCAGATTTCCCCACTGGTCATTGGCCACTGCCAGGAAGTCAGTAAAAGCCCAAACATACGGACTTTTTACCACTGTTCAATTCTTCTATCACTGCACAACCAGACTGATCTATTTTTACTTTCTTTAATCAGAGTGGTGGCTTCCAAACAATTGTCATCCATTCACCTTGGAACTGCCATCCACAGACCAAGCAGCTCTTTATTGATCAGTCAAAAGGTGTTTATAGGGCACTATCCAAGTGACAATAAAATTCAGCAGCTTCTCACACAGTTCCAGAGTCAGTCCTATGGGGTAAGAGCCTCCTTCCTTGTAAGTATCTCCTCCTTGCATTCCCCAGGCAGCCTAATCCCGCATACATCATTTCCATTTTGTTATGGAATCCTTCTGGCCACTGTCCTCTCCCATCAGAGAATTTCCTGGACATCACCTAAGACATGTGGGTATTTCAGATTTTAAGATCATGTTATGTCCTTCAGTCATAGGAATACTTTCAATAAATGTCAGATAGCAAGGTGGTAAATGCTCCTCAAATGGAAATTCTCTTGTCCAAAATCCCAGTGGTCATCTCTAGGAGGCACTCATAGGCTCTTGCCATAAGCCCCAGTCTACACTCCACATAGGGCTATTGCACAGATAATTTGACCCTACCAGCACTCTAGCCTCCATTCAACACTGTGTGGGCTCAGACAATCTTACTGATTCCCATTTTAGCATTGCTTGAAGGGTGGATTTACAGGTCTTCCGTTTTATAGTACTAGGTAGGGAGAGCATTCTCATTGAGATACACTGTCCATCCCCACATACAATCAAGTAAAAGAGATGCAACCACTTCTCATAAAGCCTGTTCAAACATACAAATTCTACAAACTTTTACTGTAATTCCATCAACTCCCATATTCCTAACTATAGTCTCCATTAGGATTTCATTGACAGGTTTTGTTTTTACAATACTAGATGGAAGAAGTATTCCCCAGTTGGACATAATATCCATTCCCATAAAACATCCAGGTAAGGATGGGGCGCGTGGGTGGCTCAGTCGTTAAGCGTCTGCCTTTGGCTCAGGTCATGATCCCAGAGTCCTGGGATCAAGTCCCACATCGGGCTCCCTGCTCGACAGGAAGCCTGCTTCTCCCTCTCCCACTCCCCCGCTTGTGTTCCTGCTCTCTCTCTCTCTGTCAAATAAATAAATAAATAAATAAATAAATAAATAAATAAATAAAATCTTTAAAAAAAAACACAAAACATCCAGGTAAGGGAGACACAACTTCTTTACAAGTAGTCCCGAACTTAACAACAGTTTGACTTACAATTTTTCAACTTTATGATGGTGCAAAAATGATATGCTTAAAGTAGAAACTGTACTTTGAATTTTGAATTTGGATCTTTTCCTGGGCTAGTGGTATATGGTAATGATACTCCCTTGTGATGCTGGGCAGTGGCAGTGAGTGCAGCTTCCAGGCAGCCATGTGATCACAAGGGTAAATAACCAATACGCTTACAGTCATTCTGTACCCATACAACCATTCTGTTCTTCATTTTCAGTATGGTATTCATTAAATTGCATGAGACAATCAACAGTATTATAAAATAATAGATGATTTTCCCCAACTGTAGGCTAATATAAGTGTTCTAAGCACATTTAGGGTAGGCTAGGTTGAGCTATGATATTTCGTAGGTTAGACCTATTAAATGCATTTTACTTATGACATTTTCAACTTAGGAGGGCTTTATCAGGACACAACCCCATGGTAAGTTGTAAGTTAAGGAAGATCTGTATATAATACCTGCCTAAACATTCCAACTTTCATAATCATATCAACCAAGAGTCAGGGCTCCACCAATGGGTTTTTGTATCACAGTTCGAGGAGTCCCAGAAACTCTTCATCTCCTGACCATTTTACTCACTCTTGTACAAAAGATTTTGGATCTCTACTGAGGTGTGAAGCCAAGGAACCCTGGCCCTTTTGTCAATCTTTAACTTAATTAACCTCCCTAATCCCTGCCTCAAGCAATTCCTGATCAGGTTTCCCCATAGTAATCTGTACCTTCCAGTTTTTAAAATTTCTCTGAACAGGGATAAATAGATTAGACTTCTTTGGGGCCCTTTAATTTGGGGGCACCAATAGGAGCTCCCTTTGGCCCACCCAACCTTGGGTAGTGCTGTTATTAAAAGCTTTGTTTTAACCCCATCAATGTCTGTTTTATTCATTCTATTTTTTAAGAAACATTTGAAGATTCTCCTTGACTCCTCTTTGTTTTGCTCCTATTGATATTTGCTTTATTCACTTTATTTTTTAATAATCATTTAAGAATTTCCACCTAGTTGGGAAGAGTCTTTTGATGTTCTCTTGGGCTTTTTGCCATTCTCTTGTTAATTAATCTAATTTTTAAAAAAATATTTATTTTATTTTAGAGAGAGAGAGGGGTGAGAGGCAGAGGGAGAGGGAGAGAATCTCAAGCAGACTCTGCACCAAGCACAGAGTCCGATGCAGGGCTTGATCCCACAACGCTGAGATCATGACCTGAGCCAAAACCAAGAGTTGGATGCTAAACTGACTGAGCCACCCAGGCACTCCTTAACCTAGTGTTTTTATTAGCATCTGTAAAACCCATGAGGGGAAGCTTGGACAGTAAATTTGATAAGGCTTCCTTAACTGTTTTTTGGTTTTGTAGCAATAGGGTTATATGGGGTGCCCAGTGAAAGGATCCCTTTGAACCACAGCATTAACCATGACCTGGGTAACAGGCAGATTTAGTAGGTAAATACCCCAGGCATCATAAAGCCTGTCCCACATGGCTTGCATATGAAGCATATCGGCTGCTTCATCTGGGGTGTTCCACTTGGCAATCTTTGGGGGAGAAGGACAGTCCCCCTTCGAAGGGTAAAGGGACCTTACAGTGGCTCTTATCCAGTTCACCAGGCTGGCTATTCTTTCAGGAATAACCCCTGTGTATCTGGTGCATATATGGCCATCTGTGATTGTTCCATAGTGAGCTGTAGGTCCTGGATCAACCCAAACATGCTCTTCCATTCTGCAGCATTCAAAACCAAAGATGCAGCCCCCAAATTAGTTACTCTCACAATCCATTTCAATAAAGATCCCTTAGGAAGCCAAGGATAACAATTCACAAAGTGAAACAACTCCTTTACACTATACTCCCTGATTTTAAGACTTCTCGGTTTTGCCTTCCTGAAACTGACACATTAACAAATGCTTGGCAATTCTACCGTAAGGAAACTTTGGCTAACTTGATCGATGTATGAACCTGTTTTGCAGATGCTGACTGATGAGATTAGCTAACACTGGAGCAAATGAAGAATTTTTTTTTTTAATTTTTTAAAAAAGATTTTATGTATTTATTTGACAGAGAGACACAGCGAGAGAGGGAACACAAGCAGGGGGAGTGGGAGAGGGAGAAGCAGGCTTCCCGCGGAGCAGGGAGCCCGATGTGGGGCTTGATCCCAGGACCCTGGCATCATGACCTGAGCTGAAGGCAGACGCTTAATGACTGAGCCACCCAGGCGCCCCGCAAATGAAGAATTCTTGAGCTACACAGAAGGAACCAAAGGTGAATGAAAGGAATCTCTGTGATGACACATCCCAAGATCTCCACCCTGTTTGCTATGCTTATGCTGCCATTTTTGAACATACGTCCCACCAAGAGACATGATTCCTGAATGCACATGCTCAGAAAGGAGGATACCTTCCATTTTTCCCTCTATCCAATCAGCATATTCCACATCCTGACCTCTTATCCCTGAATACTCCAAAAACCCTTTGAGGGGGTTGGACTTGAGGCTTGCTCTCCTGTCATGTTTGTCTGCCTCCCGAATAAACTCTTTCCTTGCTGTGTACTCAATGTCTCAGTGATTGGCTTTGCTGAACATCAAGTAGACAAACTTAGGTTTGGTTATACTACCCCCTATATTGACTATCTTCTTGGTGACCACAGTCTTAGAGGTACTTTCTGTTGCCTCTGAATAATTTTTTCTTCTCTCAGTGGCTTTGAGTTGAGTAGCAAAGCACAGACAGAGCCAAAACTGAGCTTGGTTGACCATCCTATGCTCTACTCAATACTTTGTTAATTTCATTTTAGCTATTATAGATAACAATAACCAAAAGATTATATAGGCTAAAAACAAAACAAAACGAAGTCCAAAAACAAGTCACTTGTGCTAAGCCCACATCACCAAACGAAGGCTTAATACCTAATCTAATTTCAGTTTCAACCTTCTCTAGGAATGTAACACTCAGTATAGAATTTTTTTGTCAGTACCAATGAGGTAATCTGCCACAGAAACCCTCAAAAGAAGAGGAGGTAATCTGATCTTTCTTTATCCCTTCCCCTTCCCACCTATAAAAGCCTTCTACCTAGTACAGCTCCTTGGAGCTCCTTTCTATTTGCTAGATGGTATACTGCCCGATTAATAAATCATGGAATAAAGCCAATTAGATCTTCAAATTACTCAGCTGGATTTTTGTTATTTTACAGATATGGTGGCAGTGACAATTTCTGAGGCAAACTGCTGATAGCGTTCAGGAAAATAAGAAACAAAGGTGTGGTACTTGTGAACCCCTTTTAGAGTTCTCTTTCTCGGTGTTTCTGAGGGCCATGGGTAAGTTCTTCTAGGTTCTGAGCTCCTCTCTCTGCACTGAGCTCCTGATCTAATTAGCTTTCCCAGTGCTGGGCAAGTCAACTTAAGATGGCAGATGGTTCTGCCTGGAGGTAAACCCCTAGCCTTTCAGACCACAATTTCCAGGTTTTTTGAGTGGAGAACTTCTAGCCCTAATTCTGTCCTGAGATCCACATGGGAACTGTTAATGATGGCGTGCAGTTCCCCATCCACGTAGAGCCCCCAGTTCAAAGTCCCCAACTGTTGAGGTCTGCTGGTTCAATCTTTTCCCTAATCCCAAGATTCCACACAGGGAACTGTTGGTAGTTACTGGCTAGAGCTGGACTGGGTCCAACTTAAAAACCAGACTGAATTCAGAATTAGACTGGGTCTGATTTAAGCTGGACTGGATCCAGTGTGAGGCCTCAAGAGAATGTAATTGTTTTATATAAAGGCTTTGCTAATGAGAATCTCAGAAGTAAACAAAATTCACAAAACTGGTGAGCACAGGTCAAGCATTTAAAAACTGTTAGAGTGCTTGCCACCTAACCCAAAGACTTCATGGAATGGGTTAGACTGACACTAGGTCAAATGCCAACTTCAAGAAAATTTCTGTGAAATGAAGTACACGGTAAAATCACACAACTCCCAACCCAGCAGCACATCCCTTTCAGATATTAGTTTGGCTCCAACTGACCCAATTTAGCTAAACAAATAAATAATAAAAATGGGATTCTTAAAATCCAAAGAGTCAAGTGTGCCACCTTCTGACACACCTGATTATTTTATGTCTAAGAATTGGTCCTGGAAGTCGTGAACATCTACAAAAATGGCAAAATCTTACAAAGCTTGTTTTGTGTTCTAAGAACTTGGCTCGGTAACCATCAGGTTGAGGTCCCAAAATATGGCTATACAGAAATGTGGGTTATACCCCATTTGCAACTAGATATGGCTGGACAGAAAATATAGGTTAAACTCTGTTTGTAGGTGGGGTCCTACCAAACTGCTGCCAGCCCTCAAGGGAATTACAACCTAGAATTACAATGGCCATTATGGGGAACATTCCAAGTAGACAACGTTTAGAAGCACACTTGAAAGTAAGGGTTCCCAAATCAAACAGAATGAAAACCTATTTTAATTGGCACACAGAAGACTCCAAAAGGTTTCAAAATTCCAAAAGAGCTTCATTGAAAGAATCATTGCAAAAGGCTAATGAAAAATTAAAGATTAGTTATTATTTTAAAAAATTAAAGAGGTACCTAAAACAAAAGACTATAAGATTGATGAACTTCTACTGCTCCCCCACTTCCTCCGTTACTTGAGTACTCAGTCTAGTAATCCTCTGTCTGAACTATCCTTACACTTTGTAAAGACTACATGAGCATAAACAAAAAACTGAGACAGGGGAAAAAAGCTGTTTTTTCCTTTGCTCCTTTTCCTGCTAGGACCTGCACCCCTGCCTTACATGTGCCTTATTGTATTTCCCCCTTGTAAAGGTCAAGAAGTTACTGTTTTCTTTGGAGTCTTTCAGCACAATAGATAATGTCAAAGGAGTGACCAGGTGAAGGTCATCATGTACTTCAAGACCACTGACTCTCGACACCTTCACACCAAGATCCCTGGCTCCAGGGCATAAATAACTCATGGAGGACACCTGAGTACTCCCCCTTGTTCAACCAGTTCCTGGATGCCTGAGAGGACACATACACTAGACCACTGTCCTCAGTAAAAACCCCAGACCCCAAGCAAAGACGAGACCCGTTCTCTTTTTCCTGAGTCTGCCAAACACTCTATATATGCTCTCTCTGTATCTTCAATAAACTAGTCTTACCTCCTGCTGGCTCGCGTTTGATTTCCATCCTGCATGAAGCCCAGGACCCTGCGGGCTCATCCCACAGGACCCTCTTCCGGTCCTCAACCCAGCCTGTCTGCACCAAAACCACCTAGTTAGTGGCCCATCTCTACCTTCGAAGGACCCCCCCCCCCCCACAAAGCTGATGGGACTCTAGGGGAATCACGTAGCAGTTTATCAGAAAAATCCTTCCAACAGCCTAAGTAAAACTAAAATGAAAAATTAATGAAAACTTTGCCAAATTCTGATAAATACGGGAGCTATCCACTTTAAAGTCCACTCAAAACCTACAGATGGGGTCCTGGGAAAACTAGCAGAAGCTGGCTAAGGGTAAGAATTCTTACCAGAGTCAGCTCTCCCAATTCTCTGTCTATAGTATAAGGTAGAGAAAGGAAAAGAAAATACCTTCTACACCCTCTTTGGGGATGCCTCTTAAGTCCACAGAGTTGTCAATACTACCAGAAATATTGTTTGTCCTGACTGAAAACTGATAAGACACCTAAAAGAAATTTTTAAGTAGCTCTACAGTCAAAAACTGGGTAAACTGGAAACTGATATTCAGAGCCTGATATGAGCTTTTTTTTTAAGGCCTTCTCCCCTAAGCAAATTGAAGATAAAGTAGTTAGACGGGTGGATCAACCTAGAAGTTTCAACCCAATTCTTTGAGGAATTTTAAGCAACTATATTTATCCTATAATCCTTGCAAAACTAGAAATGCAGCTTTAGAGGCAGTTCAAGGTTCACCTATTCCTTTTTTTTTTTTAACCAACCCCCAAATCTCCCCTATTTATCTTAAAGGGCTTGTAACTTGCATTCTTCCCTGTCCTGTGCCTTTGAGATGCAAATGTTCAAGTACAAACTTCAGGGAGGTAATTCTGATTTTTATTTTATTTTTTAGGGAGGTAATTTTTTAAAAAATATTTTTTATTTATTTGAGAGAGAGAGCAAGCACAAGAAGGGGGCAGAACAGAGGGAGAGGGAGAAGCAGACTCCCCACTGAGCAGAGAGCCTGATTCAGAGCTTGATCCCGGGACCCTGAGATCATGACCTGAGCTGAAGGCAGAGGTGTAGCTGACTGAGCCACCCAGGCGCCCCTTTAGGGAGGTAATTCTTATCAGAAGAACAACAAAAGAAGGAAAGGCCATTTGGAACTTGGGCTAATAGAAAATCTTAAGTGTACAGAAGCTATAAGTTCTCTGCATCTGACTATGTTTGCATGTATCCATATATATGTTACAGATGTGGTATTTTCTACCTCTGGATGATATTGCCAAAATTAATTGGCTTAGAGAAAAATCAAGTGCTTATATGAATTAAGTATTCATAAAAATTCTCAAAAATATAATAGGAAGTCACCCAATGATTTTTCAGGTTCATGTGATCTGGGATAATCTTTGGCAAATAAAAGCTGGTTTGAGTTTGGTTTAATTAAAATAGGCATGTCTTCAGAGTTACCAGCATTAAATGTAATGCAGACATAAAACTTCTATTCTAACTGGGTTTACTAGTCAAATACATTATCTCTCATGAAATTTGTCAGCAAGAAAAATAGCTTAGGGGGTGCCTGGGTGGCACAGTTGGTCAAGTGTCCCACTCTTGATATTAGCTGAGGTCTTGATCTTAGGGTCATGAGTTCAAGCCCCATGTTGGGCTCCATGCTGGGTGTGGAGCCTAGCCTACTTAAATAAAAAAAAAAAAGAAAAAAAAAAAGAAAAATAGCTTGTGAAGATGGCTGACTTTGTGTAATGTCTCATCAAGTTTTAGTGGATAACCTAAATATAATTATTAAGAACAAGTAAAGTAAGTAGGACAAAAAGGTTGTAGGTGAACTTTTTAAGTAGTTTTCCCAAATCTTTTGGGTAACCTGAAAACAAAATTTTGCTAAGTTAAATTCATTAAATGTCCAGATCTTTTCCAAATAAAATACTAAAAAGCATGTTTTCAAAAACTAAAGAGTATATATTTGCTAAGCCACAAAATGCTAAAAGTTCACAAGTGATTACTTATTTTCACTAAAATTAAGGATTTTTAGGGTGAAAATTCTCATGTATGTTATTAAAACTACTAGAAATAATAAAGAAATTATATGTGTGGTCAGGACTGGCTACAATTGAAATGAATTTAATTAAGTGAATGAGTTTCAATATCAAAAGTAAGCTGGTACAAAATTTGGTTTTTCTCGCTCTTAAAAAGACAAAGTCTTCTTGGACTATTGGTCTGCTCTTGATAAGAGAATGTAGAGGTTGGGCGCCTGGGTGGCTCAGTCATTAAGTGTCTGCCTTCGGCTCAGGTCATGGTCCCAGGGTCCTGGGATCGAGCCCCGCATCTGGCTCCCTGCTCAGCGGAGAGCCTGCTTCTCCCTCTCCGACTCCCCCTGCTTGTGTTCCCTCTGTCTCTCTCTCTGTCAAATAAATAAATAAAATCTTAAAAAAAAAAGAAAGATTGTAAATGTTTTTATTTTTTTAAGTATCTGCCTAGAAAGTAAAAATTTTGTGTTTTAGCAAAATCATCGCCCATGCTTCATGTTATCTTTATTATCAGGTCTTTGATTATTTAACAAAGTTGAATCTCCACTATTAAAAGAGCTACGGGTTTTTTTTTTTTTTTTTTTAACAACTATTTAACTTTCTATATTTGCCTGTGAAATCTTTGTCACTACCATTAAATGGATAACTAAGTATTGTTTCACAGTGACCTATGCTATTTGACCAAGCATCCTAAAATCCTTTGATATTTTTGACAAACTTCCCTGCATCAAATTTTAAGTAGTTTTTTTGACCTCAAACTAACTTTGGAATTTCCAAAGAGTCCTGAAACATCTCATTAGATTTGTTCACTCTCCTTACAAAAAAAAGAGATGTTAAACTAATTAGGCTTGTTTGAGATGTTAAGTTACACGGGAAGCATTGTCAAATAAGTAATGCCAAACCTTCCAAGATTATATTTGTGTAGATATATATTATTAATAGGTGTTCTAAAATTATGTGAAATTCCTAGAAATCGGACATGTCCTGGTATAATGATTATTAGACATAATTCTACTTTTTATCTTAAAATGCTGTTACAGAAATAACCAAATTTCCTTGTTGATTCCATTATAATGAACTCTCATTAGATCTTTAACAATGGGCATTTTTATCATTTTTGTCATTTACAGTTATTTTTCTCTGATGCTTTGCAAAAGTGTTCTTGTAAAAGTACTTTATCTTCAAGAAGGACAGGATTTTTGACAAGTACATGTTTCTGATAGCTTCGAGATCATAGACCTTTTAAATGGGGTAAGAATTTCCAGAACTAACTGAAAAAGTGGATTCAAGAATAAGAATTACCTGGGCCTGAAAACCGAAGAGGGTAATTACAATTTTTATGACTTTTTGTCTGAAAGGCTGCCAGTTCTTTAAAGTGCTGTCTTTCCAGAAAAAGAAAACTTTTTCTGTTAAGCTATTAATGACATGCAACAATTTGGTAAAAACATACCTTTGTAAACAAAGATGAAACATTTACTTTTACTACCTCCCTGATCCTTCTGGAATTTGGAAAACCTTCAGTGTTCTTTTCCTGGCAAAACAGTTATGTAAGTTCAATAAGAATCTGCTCTTGTAACAGGACACAATTGGAAACACTGGTTTTGTTACCAAGGCTTTAACTGGAATGTCATATTTGAGAGAGAGGGGTATAGACTCAGATATGACCCATTTTCGGGAACTAAGGTTGACTTTATGGAGCCAATAAAGCCTGCTGGAAAATATACCTGTGTACCTGGCTTAGAGGCTCCAGCAAAACAGTGTTAGAAAGAGCTTATATGGTCAATCACTATTCCTACTGTACTTCTATAAACAATCAGGCCAAGGTTAATGCAAACAAGTTAGTTTTATGATGATTATCTTTGGTAAAAAAAAACAAAAAAACAAAAAAACAGGGGCAACAGCAGAGACAAAAATTTTATTTGCACCTTTGTATTAGATTATGAGCCTGTTAATTGTCTTCAACCTTCTGTTACATACCTGTAAATTGAACTGGATCCTGAATTCTAGTTTCCTCAAATATCTGGCTACCAAGACTCACCAAACTTAGGTTTCCAATTTTCCTTTCACCCTCCTGATTTGTAACTGCTAAGAACAAAGGCTGCCCTTGAATCTTCTCGGACGGGACTATACCAGGTCCTTCTCACTACCCAGATGACAATGAAACTTTAGGCACTTGAACCCGGGATACACATCTCATCTGGATATCTGGTCCTGTGCAAAAGCTGGAGACCTCCAAATCAAATTGACTTGGAAGAGAAGCAGCTGACAGGGAGGTAGACTGCTTCTTCCTGAGACACCAGATCAAGACTTCATACTTTTTTTTTAATCAAGAGTTGGATGCTTAAGAAACTGAGCCCCCCAGGCACCCCAAGACTTCATACTTTAACTAAACATATGTTCCTGGTACTGACCTGAAAAGATATCTCTTATCATCGTCTATATCTCCCAGGCCATTGCTAAGGGGGGTAACCTCTGGAATTTAGAACAACTTTTTTTTTTTAATATTTTTTATTTTATTTTATGTTAATCACCATACTAGAACTTTTTTTTTTAGATTTTTTTTAGATTTTATTTATTATTTATACATTTATTTATTTTTTAAAGATTTATTTGTCATAGAGAGAGAGATAGGGAGGGAGAGAGTGTGCACAAGCAGGGGAAGTGGCAAACAGAGGGAGAAACAGGCTCCCTGCTGAGCAAGAAGCCCGATGCAGAACTTGATCCCAGGACCCCGGGATCACGACCTGAGCCAAAGGCAGACGCTTAACTGACTGAGCCACCCAGGCATCCCTAGAACAACTTTTTATTTCAAGTTAGTAGAAAACCTAACTGATCCCTGGTTTGAATGGGCAAATGCAACAATCCTTGTGAATGAATCCATTAACAGTGCCACCTTAGTGGAAGTAGTTTGCCCAACAGGATTTATCTTTGTAGTGGTTATCATTCTCCTTGGGTCTATGAATACCTAGATGGCTGTTGCATAACAAGACAATGCCTCTTAGGTTATTCAATTATGCCCCTGTTACACTTCATTGGTCAACTCCCCTGAATTTACACTGTCAAATTAGAAAGGAAGCACCAGGTTGGCTGGGAAGATGGCAGAATAGGACCCTAAGCTCATCTCTTCCCACAGATACAACTAGATGACACCCATATCAGTATAAATAACCCAGGAAACAATGCAAAAATTAGCAGAACAAACTCCACAACTAAAAGGCAGGGAAGAGGCCATATTGAAGAAGATAGGAAAGGTGAAGATGCAGTCTGGGAACGAAGTGGATCATGGCCATCTATAGTAGGGAGGGAGCTGGTGGCATGGAGAAGGGCAGAAAACAGACTTCCACACCGGGGATCCCACAGAGGGGGAGGATGACTCTCCGTAGTATACACCTTTGAAAGTGAGAGGTGCTGAATTTCATTGAGTTTTCAAAAACGAGTGGGACTTAAAGCCTGGAATTTTAAAAATCAGCAGGCTCAGCTCTAGGAGAGCCTGGAAGGCATTAGGAAGCCAAGTCCCTGCCCTTAAAGACAAATAGCCCATGTAGATACAGCATAGAACCAGCAGTTTGAAAAATGCCAGGGGCAGAAGGGAGGAAGAATGATTTGTTCATCTCAGAGTGTGGCCAGAGAGAGAGATCACAAAGACCCCCTCCAGGAAGAAAGAAGATGGCAGGTGCCATTTCCCTTCCCTATCACCCAGCATAAACATCCACCTGTGGAAACCAGTGCAGCACCAACACTGGTTACCTAACTTGCTTGTTAGTTTTGTGACTAACTAACTAGTTAGTTTGTAAAACTAACATTAGGCTTGTTTGAGATGTTAAGTTACATGGGAAGCATTGTCAAATAAGTAATACCAAACCTTCCAAGATTATATTTGCGTAGATATATATTATTAATAGGTGTTCTAAAATTATGTGAAATTCCTAGAAATCGGACATGTCCTGGTATAATGATTATTAGACATAATCTAATTTGTCTAAGCCCCTGCCTTCCAGTGCTTCCTTGGAATCATTCTTCCCAGTCACACTTGCCTGAGTCCCAGCACTGTGGGCTCCTCCTCCAGAAGACCAGGGCAAACTCTGCCAGCACCACATCTTCTGACCTGACAGATTTGAGGGACCTCACTTCTGGCAATGGTGGGGACAGGTCTCATTTTGCAAGCAGACCACCACACACCTTGCTGCCCACAATAGGCAAAGAAAACCTCTGTAGACAACTGAAGGAAAAAAGAGGCCAAGACAACAGCGAGCACATACAACACATAGGAGACACCCACTGAAGTGCCAGGCCCTGGCGAACAGGGCCATTGCACTGCAGGGCACTACAGGACCTCTTCTTTATAAAGATATTATTGTTAAGAACAAGAGAAGTAGGGCGCCTGGGTGGCTCAGTTGGTTAAGCAACTGCCTTCAGCTCAGGACATGATCCTGGAGTCCTGGGATCGAGTCCCACATCGGGCTCCCTGCTCAGCAGGGAGTCTGCTTCTCCCTCTGACCCTCCTCCCTCTCATGCTCTCTGTCTCTCATTCTCTCTCTCGCAAATAAATAAAATCTTGAAAAAAAAAAAAAAAAGAACAAGAGAAGTAGCTGACTTTCCCAACACACAGAAACAGATGCAGAAAGCCAGGCAAAATGAGACAGAGAAACATCTCCCAAATGAAAGAATACAACCAAATCACAATAAGAGACCAAGGTGAAACAGATATAAGTAATATGCCTGATAGAGAATTTAAAGTAATGATCATAAAAATACTGGACTGTAGAAAAGAGTGGAGGACATCAGTGGGACTCTTAACACAGAGGTAGAAAAAAGAACCAAGCAGAGATCAAGAACACAATAAATGAAATTAAAAATACACTTGATGGAACGAACAGCAGGACAGAAGAAGCAAAGAAACGAATTAATGACCTGGAAGACACAGTAATGGAAAGTAACCAAGCAGAGCAAAGGAGAGGAAAAAAAATTATGCAAATTAAGACTAGTCTTAGGGAACTCAGAGCCTCCATCATGCATAGTAACATCTGCATTGCAGGGATCTCAACAGAAGAAGACAGGGATAAAGGTGCAGAAAATTTATTTGAAAAAATAATAGCCAAAAACATCCCTAATCTGGGGAAGGGAACAGATCCAGATCCAGGAGGTACAGAGATTCCCCCCAAAGGAGCTCCAAACCAAGACAAAGAGTAATTAAAATAGCAAAAAGTAGCAACAAAAAATTTTTAAAGCACCAAGAAAAAAGAATTACATACCAGGGAAACCCCATCAGTGGATTTTTCAGCAAAAACTGTAGGCCAGAAGGGAGTGGCATGATATATTAAAAGTGCTGAAAAGGGAAAAACCTACAGCCAAGAATAGTTTCACTCAGAATAGAAAGAGAGATGAGTTTCTCAGACAAACAAAAACTAAAGGAGTTCATGACCACTAAACTAGCCGTGCAAGAAATATTAAAGGAGACTCTGAGTGGAAAGGAAAGACCGTAAGTGAAAATATGAAAAAACATAAAAGCAGTAAAAATGAATATTTCTGTTAAAAAAAACAGTAAAAGAACTCATAAAAGGATGTAAAATACGACACCATATATCTAAAACATGAGAGGGAGAAGAGTAAAGAATGGGTTCAAACTTAAGTGACCATTAAGTTAATATAGACTGCTATATGCAGATGTTATATACAACCCTAATGGTAACCACAAATCAAAAACCAATAATATATACATAAAGAATAGAGAGAAGGGTATCCAAGTATATCACTAAAGAAAGCCAACAAACCATGAAAGTGAGCAAGAAAGGATCAGGAAAAAATCTATAGAAACAACCACAAAACAAGTAACAAAATGGCAATAAATACATATCAATCAATCAATCCTTTGAGTGCTCCAACCAAAAGACATAGGGTACAACATGGATTTAAAAAAAAAGACTCCTCTATATGCTGCTCGCAAGAGATTCATTTTATTTTATTTTTAGAAAGAGGGATGGAGGGGTGCCTGGGTGGCTCAGTCGTTAAGCGTCTGCCTTCAGCTCAGGTCATGATCCCAGGGTACTGGGATCAAGCCTCATATCGGGCTCCCTGCTCTGCGGGAAGCCTGCTTCTCTCTCTCCCACTCCCCCTGCTTGTGTTCCCTCTCTTGCTGTGTCTCTCTCTGTCAAATAAATAAATAAAATCTTAAAAAAAAAAAGAAAGAAAGAAAGAAAGAGGGATGGGTGGGGAGGGAGAGAATCTTAGGAAGGCTCCATACCCAGAGTGGAGCCTGATGCAGGGCTTGATCTCACAACCCTGAGATTATCAGCTGAGCTGAAATCAAGAGTTGGATGCTTAACCAACTCAGCAACCTAGGCGCTCATTTTAGACTGAAAGACACCTGCAGATGGAAAGTGAGGGAATGAACATTTATCACGCAAATGGATGCCAAAAGAAAGTCAAGGTAGCAATACTTATATTGGACAAAATAGACTTTAAAACAAAGACTGTAACAAGAGACAAAGAAGGACATTATATAATAATAAAGGGGACAGAGAAGATGGTGGCTGCAAGGAGGACCCTAGGCTCACCTCATCCTATGAATACAACTAGATAACTATCAAATCATCCTAAATACCCCAGAAATAATCTGAAGACTGGCAGAACAAACTCCACAACTAAAGGAAAAGAGGCCACATCAAAGAAGGCAGAAGTGTGGAGATGTGGTCTGGGAAAGAAACAGATTGTGGCTGCTGCAGTGGGGAGAGAACCGCAGTCACAGAGAAGGGCGGGATAAAGACTCACACACAGGGGAGAAAATGGGGAAAATGAATCCCCATAGCAACTGGCTTGGAAAATGAGAGGGCCTGAATTTTGAGTTCTTGAAACCAGCAAGGCTTAAAGCCTGGAGTTTTAAAGGTCAGCATGCTTTAAAGGTCTGGGAGAGCTTGGTGGACATTGGGTTTGCTCTTGGAGAAGAGGCAGGGCAAAGAGCCTGCAGATATACAGCATGGAATAGCAATCTGAAGAGCGCCTGGGGCACACAGTGGGGAGGTTATCTGCTCATCTCAGAGCGTGTCCCAAAGAAGCAGCATTCACAGAGAGACCCCTCCTGGAACAAAGGAACTGGCAGATGCCATTTCCCTCCCCCACCCTTCAGCATAAGCACAGAGCCACCTGTGGAAACCAGCACAGCGTGGACACTTGCCACCTAACTTGCTTGCACCAAGCCCCTCCCCCCATGCTGCAGTGGAGCTGCCCTTCCTAGTCATGCTTGCCTCAGTCCCAGCTTGGCAGGCCCCCTACCACAGAAGACCAACCCAAACCCCTACTAATATTGGGTCTCCCAACTTGGGAGTTTTTTGAGGCCTTGGTTCTGGCGGCAGTGACAGGTCTCATTTCATAAGCAGACCAGAGCACATCTAGTTAATATGTACCACATTCAGGCCAGAAACCAAATGCCCTCAACAGGCAAAGAGAGCCTCTGCAGATGACTGGCCTGAAGGATAAAGCAGCTAGTGCAGCACACACTGGAGACACTCCAGGAAGTGCCAGTCCCTGGGGAACATGGGACACTACACTGCAGGGCACTATAGGCCCTCTTCTTCATAAAGCCTTTATCCTCAAGAACTGGAGATGTAGCTTTCCTAACACAGAGAAACAGGCACAAACTTAGACAAAATGAGAAGACAGAGGAGTTTGTCCCAAATGAAAGAACAAGACAAGGCCACAGCCAGAGATCTAAGTGAAACAGATGTAAGTAACATGCCTGATGGAGAATTTACTTACTTATTTTTTTAAAGATTTATTTGAGAGAGAGAGGGAGCACACAAGTGTGCAAGCATGCTTGTGGGAGAGGGGCAGGAGAGGGAAAAGTAGAGAATCTCGAGACTCCCCACTGAGTGGGGAGACTGACATGGGGCTCAATCTCATGACCCCAAGATCATGACCTGAGCCAAAACCAAGAGTTGGACGCTCAACTGACTGAGCCACCCAGGCACCCCTTCTAATGGAGAATTTAAAGCAATGATCATAAGGATACTCCATGGACTTGAGAAAAGAGTGGAAGACATTAGTGAGACCATTGCCTAGAAATAAGGAATAACATAGCAGAGATAAAGGCTCAATAAACAAAATGAGAAACACGCTTGATGAAATGAATAGTAGGCTGGAAGAAGAAATAAATTAATGACCTAGAAGAAAGAGTAATGGAAAATAATCAAGCTGAACAAAGAAGAGAAAAAGAATTAGGCACAAGAAGAATAAACTTAGGGAGCTCAGTGACTCCATCAAACATAATAACATTTGTATTATAGGAGTCCCAGAAGAAGAGAGAGAAAAGGAGGCAGAGAATTTATTCGAAGAAATAATAGCTGAAAACTTCCTTAATCTGGGGAAGGAAACAGATATCCAGATACAGGAGGCACAGAGAACCCCCAACAAAATCAACAAAAGCAGATCCACACCAAAACATATTGTAATTAAAATAGCAAAATATAGTGATAAAGAAAAAATATTAAAAGCATCAAGACAGACTCTTAACTACAGAGAACAAATTGAGGGTTGCTGGAGGGAAGGGGGGCAGAGGGAATGGGCTAAATGGGTGATGGGTATTAAGGAGGGCACCTGCTGTGATGAGCCCTGGGTGTTATTTAGTGATGAATCACAAATTCAACCCTTGAAACTAATATTACACTACATGTTAACTAACTAGAATTTAAATAAAACTTGAAACAAAAAGCAGCAAGACAAAAGAGACAGTTACATACAAAGGAAATATGAGGCTATCAGCAGATTTTTCAGCAGAAACTTTCCAAGCCCAAAAGGAGTGGCATTATATATTCAAAATGCTGAAAGGGAAAAACCTGCAGCCAAGAATACTCTATCCAGCAAGGCTTTCATTCAGAATAGAAGAAGAGATAAACAGTTTTTCAGACAAACAAAAACTAAAGGAGTTCATGACCACTAAACCAGCCTTGCAAGAAATATTAAAGGGGACTCTTTAAGTGGAACAGAAAGAAAAAAAAAAAAAAAAAAAAATGATAGTATGAAGGTAGGAAAAACAAAAGCAGTAAAAATGACTATTTCTGTAAAAAAAAAAAATCAGTCAAGGAACTCATAAAAAAAAAGGATATGAAATATGACAGCATATACCTAAAACATATGTATGGGGAGGAGAGGAGTAAAGAATGAGTTTAAACTTAAACACCATCAACTTAATATAGACTGCTGCATGCAGAATATGTTATATGCAAACCTAATGGTAACCACAAATCAAAAACCATTAATAAATATGCAAGGAATAAATAGAAATCCAAATATATCAATAAAGAAAACCAGCAAACCATGAAAGAGTGAAAGACAATAAAGGATCAGAGTAAGTCTTCAGAAACAACAAAACAAGCAATAAAATAGCAATAAATACATATCTGTCAATAATTTTAGTTCAAATGTAAATATACTAAATACTCCACTCAAAAGACATAAGGTGATAGAATGGATAAAAAAACAAGACCCATCTATACGTTGCCTACAAGAGACTCATTTTAGACCGAAAGACACCTGCAGATTGAAAGTGAAGGGATGGAAAAACATTTATTATGCAAATGGATGTCAAAAGAAAGCCAGAGTAGCAATACTTATAGCAGACAAAATAGACTAAAACAAAGACCGTAAATTGGGGCTCCAGGGTGGCTCAGTTAAGTGTCTGACTCTTGATTTCAGCTCAGGTCATGATCTCAGGGTTGTGGGATTGAGCCCTGCATTGGGCTCTGTGCTAGGTATAGAGCCTGCTTGAGATTCTCTCTCCCTCTCCTGTTCTAAAAACAAAAACAAAAACAAAAAACAAAAATAAAACAAAACACAAACACTGTAACAAGAGACAAAGAAGGACATTATATAATAAAGGGGACAATCCAACAAGAAGATATAACAATTGTAAATATTTATGCACCCCACATGGGAGCACCCAAATACATAAAAACAGCTAATAACAAACATAAAGGAATTAACTGATAATAATACAATAGTAGTAGGGGACTTAACACCTCACTTACATCAATGGACAAATCATCTAAGCAGAAAATCAACAAGGAAACAATGGCTTTGAATGAGACACTGGACCAGATGTTTTTAACAGATATATTCAGAACATTCCATCCTACAACAGCAGAATATATTCTTTTCAAGTGCACATGAAACATTCTCCAGAACAGATTACATATTAGGCCACAAAAGAAGCCTCAAAAAATTCAAGAAGATCGAAGTCATACCATGCATCTTTTCTGAGCATAACACTATGAAACTAGAAGTCAACCACAAGAGAAAAGTCTGGAAGACCACAAATAAATGGAGGTTAAACAACATGCTACAATGAATGGGTCAACTGGAAAATAAAAGAAAAAAATACATGGAAATGAATGAAAATGAAAACAATGGTTCAAAACCTTTGGGACACAATGAAAGTGGTTCTAAAAGGGAAGTCTATAGCAACACAGGCCTACCTCAAGAAGCAAAAAAATCTCAAATAAACAACCTAACCATACACCTAAAGAAGCCACAAGAACAACAAACAAAACCCAAACTGAGCAAAAGGAAGGAAATACTAAAGATTGGAGCAAAAATTAAATAAAAAACAACAGAACACTGATCAATGAAACAAGGAGCTGGTTCTTTGAACAGGCCAGTAAAATTGATAAACCTACAGCAAAACTCATAAAGAAAAAAAAAGGACCCAAATAAACAAAATTACTAATGAAAGAGGAGAAATAACAATCAACACCATAGAAATACAGTTATAAGAGAATATTATGAAAACCTACATGCCAATAAACTGGACAACTTAGAAGAAATGGATGAATTCCTAGAAACATACAACCTACCAAAACTAAAGCAGGAAGAAATAGAAAATTTGAACAGACCAATCACCAGCAATGAAATTGGATCAGTAATCAAAAAACTCCCAAAAAACAAAAGTCCAGGACCAGAAGCTTCACAGGCAAATTCTATCAAACATTTAAAAAAGTTTATACCCATTTTTCTCAATCTACTCCAAAAAATACAAAAGGAAGGAAAACTTCCAAATTCATTGTATGAGGCCAGTATCACCCTGATACCAAAACCTGATAAAGACACCACAAAAAAGGAGAACTACAGGCCAATATCTCTCATGAATAGATGCAAAAGTCTTCAACAAAATATTAGCAAACCAAATCCAACAATATAATTAAAAAATCGGGGGTGGGGGCGCCTGGGTGGCTCAGTCAGTTAAGCATCTACCTTAGGTTTGGGTCATGATCCCAGAGTCCTGGGATTGAGCCCCGCATCAGGTTCCTTACACAGCAGGGAGTCTGCTTCTCCCTCTCTTCTCCCCTCTTCTTGTTCTAAGTAAAATCTTTATAAAAAGAAAAAAAAAATAAAGTTTTATTTTTTTAAAAAAGATTTTATTTATTTATTTGATCAAGAGACAGTGAGAGAGAGAGGACAAGCAGGGGGAGTGGCAGAGGGAGAGGGAGAACCAGGCTTCCCGCTGAGCAGGGAGCCTGATGCGGAGCTCGATCCCAGGACCCTGAGATCAGGACCTGAGCTGAAGGCAGACACGTAACGACTGAGCCACACAGGTGCCCCCCCAAAAATAAAGCTTTAAAAAAAAATCGGGGGTGCCTGCATGGCTCAGTTAGTTGTTTCTTAACACTTCTCCCTCCCCCTGCTCTTGTGCAGAAGGTGAAATTAAGAAAGCAATCCCCCCACCAAAAAAGAAAACAATCCCATTTACACCAAAACAATATCTAGTAATAAACTTAACCAAAGAGGTGAAAGACCTGTACTCTAAAAACTATAAAACACTGATGAAAGAAATTCAAGATGATGCAAAGAAATGGAAAGACATTCCATGCTCACGGACTGGAAGAATACTGTTAAAATGTCTACCACCCAAAGCAATCTACACATTTAATGCAATCCCTATCAAAATACCAAAGCATTTTTCACAGAACTAAAACAAACAATCCTAAAAGTTGTATGAAACCACAAAAGACCCCGAATAGCTAAAGGAATCTTGAAAAAGAAAAACGAAATGGAGGTATCACAATTCCAGATTTCAAGTTATATTACAAAGCAGTAGTAATTCAAGCAGTATGTTACTGGCATAAAAAATAGAAACATAGATCCTTAGACTAGAACAGAAATTAACCCACAATTATACGGTTAATTAATCTTTGACAAAGCAGGAAAGAATATCCAAAGGGAAAAAGTCAGTCTCTTTAACAAATGGTGTTGGGGAAACTGGACAGCCACATGCAAAAGACTGAAAATGGACGACTTTCACCATACACAAAAATAAACTCAAAACGGATTAAAGACCTAAATGTGAGACCTGAAACCAGAAAAATCCTTGAAGAAAGCACAGGCAGCAATCTCTGACATTGGCCATAGCAACATTTTTCTAGATATGTCTCCTGAGGCAAGGGAAATAAAAGCAAAAGTAAACTCTTGGGACCACATCAAACTAAAAAGTTTCTGCACAGCAAAGTAAACAATCAACCTAAAAGGGAACCTATGGAATGGGAGAAGATATTTGCAAGTTACATATCTGATAAAGGGTTAGTATCCAAAATATATAAAGAACTCCTACAATGGGGCACCTGGGTGGCTCAGTTCGTTAAGTGTCTGCCTTCGGCTCCAGTCATGATCCCAGGGTCCTGGGTTTGAGTCCCATGTCAGGTTCTCTGCTCAGTGGAGAGCCTGCTTCTCCCTCTCCCTGTTACTCCCCTTGCTTGTGCGTGTGCTCTCTCTCAAATAAATAAATAAATAAAATCTTAAAAAATAAAGCACTCATACAACTCAATATGCAAAAAACAACTAAAAAATGGGCAGAAGATATGAAGACATTTCTCCTAAGAAGCCAGATGGCTAACAGACTCATGAAAAGATGCTCAACATCACTCATCATCAGAGAAATATTAAAAACCCATAAAACAACAACAAAAAAACCCTATAATGAGATATTATCTTACACCTGTTAAAATGGCTAAAATCAAAAACACAGAAAGAACAAGTGTTGGCAAATTTGTGGAGTAAGGGGAAACCTCTTGCACAGTTGGTGATAATGCAAATTGGTGCAGCCATTATGGAAAACAGTATGGAGATTCCTCAAAAAGTTAAAAATAGAACTACCCTATGATCCAGTAATCACACTACTGGGTATTTATCCCCCTAAATACAAAAACAGTAATTCAAATGGAGACATGCACCCCTCTGTTTACTGCATTATTATAATAGCCGAACTATGGAAGCAGCCCAGGTGTCCATCAATAGATGAATGGATAAAGAAGATGTGATACACACACACACAAACACACGCACGCACACACACACACCATGGAATATTATTTAGCCATAAAAAGGATGAAATCTTGCCATTTGCAACAACATGGATAGAGCTACAGAGTATAATGTGAAGTGAAATAAGTCAGAGAAAAACAATCATATGATGTCACCCATATGTGGAATTTAGGAAACAAAATGAGCAAAGGAAAAAAGAGACAAATCAAGAAACAGACTCTTAACTATAGAGAACAAACTGATGGTTACTAGAGGGAGGTGGATGGGAGGATGGAGGAGACAGGGGATGAGGATTAAAAAGTACACTTATGATAAAACAAAACAAAATGATAAAAAATAAAAATATAACAAAAAACAAAAGAAGAAAAGAAAGGAATTACCAGGAACTTTCATGATTCAGAATTCACTTCCTTTAGCAAGGCCCTACTTCCATGGTTAGGAGTAAATGAGCCTATGATTAGAAACCTCTTTTTAACTCTAAGATATTGTAGAATCCACTGACGAGACAAAAGATGCCCAACAAAAATCTTTAGACTCTCTGGCCAAAAGTTGTTCTTGGAGATAGGATAGTCTTAATATCTTTTAGTTGAACAAAGAAGTGTCTGTTCTGTGGCCAACATCACCTGCTGCACCTGCATTAACACTTCTGGGGAAGTTGAAACTCAGTTACAGAAGATCACTGAGCAAGGCACTAGGGTGACTCCTTCATCAGGGTCTTTCTTTATTTTTGATTCATTTGGGTCTTTGGTACCATGTTCCAAAGTGCACTCCAAACACTGGTAATTATCCTGCTTATTATAATTAAAATAACTCCCTTGTGCATTATATTCTCTCAAAAGCATTAAATGCATGTTTACAGCTGCTAACCAAGAAAATGACCTCCCTAACACTGGGACATCAGAAAGGGATGAAGAGAATGACCAATTTAAAGGCTGTGAATCTAAAGCCATGACCTATGCATCTCACAAGGATTAAGCAAAAATGCCATGACCTATGGACAGCACACAAAGAACCAAGAAAAGCTGTAAGCAATAGCTAAGAGGGGTGCTAATGCCTTAAATTTTGATCACATCTCTCAGTTAAACTAAGTCTTATCAAAAGGGGAAAACTGTTAAAAAGAAACAAGAGGCCCAAAAAGGAGTCACTTGTACTAAGTCCACATTGCATAACTAAGGCTTAATGTCTAACCTAAGTTCAGTTTCAACTTTCTCCAGGAATGCAGTCTTAACCGTCAGTCTGGAATTTTCTGGTCAGCAACAATGAGGTAATCTGCCACATCCTTTTCCTGCTTATAAAAGCCTTCCATCTGGTACAGGTCCTTGGAGCTCCTTTCTATTTGCTAGAGATGGAATTCATGAGATACTGAATAATGTCAATTAGATCTTCAAATTTACTCAGTTGGACTTCTGTTATTTAACAGCTATTTCTCCTTTTTCTTATTAGCTTGCATTGCCTTATGCATCCAGTGAATCAACTCTGCAGGAGTGGAATCCACCTCTAGATTCCATTGGTAAATTTTACCCTTAGTCACTTAGTATAGCACAGTTACTACTCCATACTTTGTGTGACCACAGGGTCACCCAAGAAACAAAGGTTCTTCATGCCCTGCTCTTTTACCTTTTCTCTTTCCAAACATTTTCATGACCAGGACCAAGCTAGCAAATCCCACTTCTGACACCAATAAAAGGTTCTTATTGCCCAATTCCAGTGTGTGGGTGGGGGGTGTTCCCCACACCACCAAACAGTCCACGGACGCTGAGTGTCCTACAATTAAACTCAATTCTGATACTATCTATCTGGAGATAGGATCATATTCCACAGGTAAAGGGCTCAGTCCCCCAAGATTGCCCTTCAATTCAGATGTTGTTACCTGTATTTCTGACCGACCAGCTGTAAATCAGAGGTTTCTGCAACCCCCTGCTTGGGTTCGAATGATTTGCTAGAGTGGCTCACTAAACTCAGAGGAACATTTTGCTTACTAGATCACTGGTTTATTATAAAAAGATAACTCAGGAACATCCAGGTAGAAGATAAGCATAGGACAGAGTATGGGGAAAGGGTACAGAATTTTCAAGTCCTCTCCAAGCATGTGATTCTTCCTGCATCTCCACATGTTCACCAGCCTGGAAGCTCTCAGAACCCTGTCCTTTTGAGCTTTTATGGTGGATTCATTGGATCGGTATGGTTGATTAAATCATTGAACATTGGTGGTTGATTCAACCTCCCAGCCTTTCTCCCCTCCTAGGGGGTGGAAGTTGGGGAGTGGGACTGAAATTTCCAATCCACTCATCAGATGGTGTCCCTTGGCAATGACCCACCCTCCTTAGGTGCAGTCCAAAGGTGACCACATTAACATAACAAAAGACACCTTGATCACTCTCATCACTTAGGGAATTCCAAGGGCTTTAGGAACTCTGTGCCAGAAACAGGACAAGTATCAAATATATGTTTCTTTTTTTTTTTCCAAATATATATGTATTATAAATCACAGTAGCATAGTCATAGAATAATACAGCGTTCCAATGTGAGTCTTCTTCCACTCTTATGAAAAAACAGTGATTCATATGTTTTTTGCTTAAGATTTTAAGATTTTATTTATTTATTTGAGAGGGAGCGAGCAAGAGAGCACACAAGTGCAAGAGAGGGGGTAGGGGCTAGAGAGAGAGGGAGAGTAAGGGAGCCTGCTGAGCAGGGAGCCCGATACAGGGTTCGATCCCAGGACCCCGGGATCATGACCTAAGCTGAAAGCAGATGCTCAATCAACTGAGTCACCCAGGTGCCCCTGCTAAAGATTTCTAAAAAATGTATTTGTCATTCAGTAACTTTCCGTAAGGATAATAATAAGGATTCTGGAGATTGAGAATTTTCTAAAATCAACCTTGGCACCTACTTTTAAGTCTAAGTGTCTTAAAATGAAAAACACTGTACACAATGAAAAGCTAACTGTTTTTAAGTTTTCTCATAAATTATAGAGTTGCTTGCTTTTAAAGACCAAATATCTTTCATTAGTAAAATAACTGAATTTCCTGAATATATTTGCAGAATGTATCTTTGATTTCTAGTTGAACTAGATTGTCTTTGAATCAGTAGTTTGCATTTTTACATAGTAACTTTGATGCATGTAAAAACTCTTCAGGAAAAACATACCAGGCCATATATTTCTATTTAAAATGCTTTCTTCACGAGGAGGATGAAATGTGGCTATTTCTGAAGATTAAATGCACTATCATTCTATTGCAAACTTATGGCATGGCTCTGTTTATATGTTTTCAGTATTAGGAGTTAGGTCTAAGAAAGTAATTTGGTAAACAAAGTGCCTCAAGTTCTCAGATAGCCAATTACACTTAAATATTTTGTTTGTGTAATGAAATCACAGGTACTGTTATGACCTGAAGAAATGGAAAGCTTATGTGATCATCACTTTTGAGGCACTCCTTTAAGTAACAAACACCTAATTTTGTGTTATGTTTCCTTAAGAATTCTGCCCACATTAAAAACATAATAAACCTCTCAATTACCAAGAAATAGATTAGGGTGGGAGAGTGAAAAGCAGAAATAACAGGGACTGAAAAAACAGGTATCCAAGTCCAACTACAATAATGAAAGCAGAGGCTTTGATTCTTAGAGTGATCAAGTTCCTGCTTCATGACAGATTAGAAGTGGCAAATTAAAATCAAGGAAGAGATCAAACATTCAAAAACACAGCAGAATGGAATCATTTAATGTAGAAACATCTGGTATTGTTGGTGAAGGCCACTGAGAAGAACTTCAGTTGACCCGTGAGTGGGACCTGGGCAATGAGAGGCTCCTCACTCCCTCCCCTGTTGGAATGTGGGTTCCACTTGCCTTTCCCACTTCCAGACGATGTTCCAAGGACATAGCCTTGACATAGTGCTGTGATGTTGAGAACACTGCAGGTATATGTGACTGAACCTAGTTAAAGCCTCTATATAAACTTCTAAGATTTGGCGGGTGGGTGTGGGAGTCCACTCTTCTTGCTGGGCAGCAGCCCAAGACAAGCTTTGTATGTAAGTTCCCTTTGCTGACTAAAACTGCCACCTACTAACCTGGAGTGCCTTGCCTTTTTCTTTAGTCTCTCTCTGTCCTCAGTACAGGGGTCGGTTTCAGATTTTACCTGGGAAGCTCCCAAGGTGGTTGCCAACCAACAGGTAATGCCAGGTCTACAAGTCTGAATACTGCAAACATCAATGTGTCTGCTACACGAGGATGACATGCTGGCAGCCCTACCAATTCAAAATGAACACTCAAGGCTAACTAATAATTATTTCAACTCATAATAATTATTCATTTTACTAAAAACTATGTATGTTGGAAGAAGCCACAGAAGCATACATTTAAAAAGATATATCCAAAGTTGATTGGGTTTAGGATATTAAAAAAAAATTCTGTAAGCTAAAATACAGGCCCTCAAACAAAGCACTCACATGTGTTGAATGAAAGAAATAATTTATTCCTTAAAGGTGTCTAATAGATAAGGAACTACTATACTATTTACAATAAATTAAGTAGTAAAGTGCAATAGAGAAAAACTTGTGGTCCTTGGCTTGGATAACTAATGTAAGTTTTCTTGATTATATGAAATTTTTGGAAGCACCCTAAAGATCGAAAAATACATTTATTTTCTCAATTTTTAAATAAAATTTTAACAGAACTATCTTGGAACATTAAATAAGGGCAGAAAAAACTTGCCAATGTTATTTTTTAGGCAGTGCAGCTGAAAGTTGAAGTGATTTGAGGAAGTGAAAGAGGAGAATCAAGATTTTCATGCCCCCCCCCCTTTTTTTTTTTTTTTAGTCATTCTGCGCTTTCCCCCTACCACTGTGCCTTAGACCTCTGGAAGCCCATAAGAGTAACAAAGAACTAGCAGTTTCTGCCCCACAGCTATGACTTAAAGTTTCAAAGTCATAGGCACAATTCCCACCACCCTTGGTCCAAGCACTACCTTAAACTAGTTCACTTGCTTATTGTTTTAACTTCTTCAGTGACCCTCAAGAGTAAACACTATCAGAAACTCTATTCTTGTTCACTTATTTTAAGCCCAGTACTTAGAATGATAGCTGGCTCAAAAATAATTTATAAATAAGTTATCTAGTTCCCAAGTCAGAAACATAGAATCATGCTTAATTTCTTCTTCTTTACCTCCACATTCAAATTAACCATCAAACCCCATAGTTATTAAATCCTTCTTTCTTTGCCTACTTCTCTCCGGTCTACGATTCTTATCTAATTTGCCTACATTACTAGCCCACATTACTTCAACTAGCTGGTTTCTCTGTTGTTTTGCTCCCCTTCAATATGCAGAGATACAGCAATCTTTCTAAAATGCTTATCATGGGGCGCCTGGGTGGCTCAGCTGGTTAAGCGTCTGTCTTCGGCTCAGGTCATGATCCCAGGGTCCTGGGATCAAGCCCCACGTTGGGCTCCCTGCTCCACGGAGAGCCGGCTTCTCCCTCTTCTTTTGCCCCTCCCCCTGCTTATGTTCTCTCTTGCTATCTCTGTCACTGTCTCTATCAAATAAATAAAATCTTTTTAAAAAAATGAAATGCTTATCATGTCACTCACCTGTTTAAAATATATTGACTTCCCATGGCCCTTAAGGTAAAGTCCAGACTCCTTAACACAACATACAAGTCTCTTCATGACTGGAATCCTGTTTTACAGCCTTATCTTTACTTCCTCCCTTATTATATTGAAAGATTTGCAGTCCCCTGATGGGTTATGTCCTCTGTCACCTTGGGGCCTGTCCACATACTGCTTGATGTTACTGCCTTTTCTTCATCTTGGAATGGTTAATTCCTAGTCATACTTCAGAATGTGATTTAGCCACCTCACCAAGCAGCTCTCCCTGACCTGCCCTCCACCTGCCCTCCTGACAAAGCTGGTTTAGATGCTCCTTTGTACTCTCCCAGCACAATGTATTTGCTTGATTTCCCCCTCTAGCCTTTAAGTTCCTTAAGAGTAAGTAAGACTGTGGCTCATTTACCTTTGCCTCTCCAGTGCCCAGTATGTTTATATTTATTAAATGAATTAATAAATTTAATGACCAACTTCACTCCGATTTAGGAACATAACGTTGTAATCTCAGTGTTCATTTTTATCACCTAGAGCTCTGCACCTCTGAAATATTAAGCTTATTGTATCATCCTTTGACCAAAAACTACTATCCTTCCAGTGCTCTCACACTTACAAGTAAAAGAAAGTGGCTTTGCTTCCTTTATTCTACATTCAGCCTAAACAGGTCAACAACTTACTGTGAAGTTAAGTGGGGGAAGAGTTTTTTTATACTGCACTTAAAACTTAAATACACACACACACATAACAAAACACTTGCCAATTCTTTTGAGACACATGCTTTATTTATGATGAATGTCAAATATGGCTAAGTATGGCTTTGAGGTTGGCAGAGCTAGATCAGATCTATGGGCTGAGCCTGTCACTTCTGGGCCACATCACTAGATACCTCCAGTTGGATTTGTCACAGGCACCATGATCTCAACGTGTCCAAAACTGATATGAAATTTTTTCTATTAAACCTGCATGGATCAAAGGCTTACTAACTGCCTAGTCTCTTGACCAGAAACTTGCAGTTATCCTAGAATCATCCCTCCACCATACACTCCATATCCAATCACTGATCAAATCATCTTGAGTTTATCTATTTAACTCACATGTACATCTCCTTCTTGCATTCTCCACTGCCACAGTCTTATTTCAGATTTGCATTATCTTGAACCTGGCCTATTCCAATTGTTCTAAATTGATAACCTCTGCCTCCAAATTTGCCTTTTCCCCTCACACCGAAGGACTTCTGCATGATAAACAAATGGCTCATTAAATATAGAACCATCTATTCTAGTGATTTTCAAGCTAGGGTTCAGGATCTGCCAATTTTGTGCATTTTATTTTGATTTTTAATAAATATCTTAGATTATCTGGATGACCATTTATGATGCCATTGATGTCACGCAATATTCCTTTTAATGACTAAAGCTAAGAAGGCAAATTTAATATATAAATGATGCATTTGAGGGGCACCTGGGTGGTACAGTTGGTTGGGCATCAGACTCGGTTTCTGCTCAGTTGTGGTCTTAGGGTCATGGGATTGAGCTCTGCGTTGGGCTCCATGCTTAGCATGGAGTCTGCTTGAGACTCTCTCTGCCCCTCCCCTCCACTCTCTCTCAAAAATAAATAAATCTTAAAAAATATAGGGCACCTGGGTGGCTCAGTCGTTAAGCGTCTGCCTTCGGCTCAGGTCATGATCTCAGGGTCCTGGGATCGAGCCCCACATCGGGCTCTCTGCTCCGCGGGAAGCCTGCTTCTCCCTCTCCCACTCCCCCGCTTGTGTTCCCTCTCTCGCTGTGGGTCTCTGTCAAATAAATAAAATCTTTAAAAAAAAATAAAATAAATAAATAAATAAATGATGCATTTGCTCCTGGTGAAAGGCAAGTGATCTATAGAGCTGCTGCTGTGGGAAAATGGAGTCCTCTATCCCATGACTGGAATGTAAAAGACCACACTTCATTAATGGTTACTATAAAATTCACTCTGATGCAACATAGTTTCTGCAAAACATCATCCAATGCTTAATGTCATAAATTTGAGTTCTACCATTCCTACAGTTTCGCTTGCATTTATTTTTACTTTTTAGTCATTTTAAAGCTCTAAGAATAGGTAGTTTATAACTGGTACTTAAGTATTTACAAACTTAAGACAACATATATAGCTTAAGTTAATACTGAATGGCTGTGAGAACTTTTTTCTTTAAAAGAGTTTGAGATATAAAGTTTGAGAAATGAGGATCTACTCATTGAAGGATACACAGTAAGAATAGCTTGAAATTACACATTTTCTGTACCATAGGGTAAATTGCCTTCTTAGGCCATTACCACACAAATCTTTGTGAGTGGAATGGAGGCTGTTCCAGTTACTATGGTTGCAAAACAAATTATCCCCAAATTTAGCAGCATAAAACCCTTTATTACGCTCATAAATTCTGTGGGGTAGGAATTTAGACACAACACAGTCATGACATCTTATCTCTGCTCCAAGATGTATGGGATTTCAAGTAGAAGACTTGATGACTAGGGGCTAGAATCCTCTGACAGTTCCTTCATTCACACATCTAGAAGTTGATGCTACCTGTTGGTTGGGTGCCTCAGTTCCTTCCCACATAGACATCTCTGTGTCATCTCTCTTTGTGGGCTAGTTTTTGGCTTCCTTAGAATGTTACCTAAGTTCCAAGGGCAAGACAGAGAGAAAAAACCAGGCAAACACTGTCTGTATTGTATACTTTATGAGCTAGACTTGGAAGTCATGTATTTGTTAAAAGTCGCTCAACTCCAATGGAACAGAATGAAAAGCCCAGAAATAAACTAATGCATATACAGTCAACTAATATTCGACAAGGGATCCAAGAATACTGAATGGAAAAAAAATAGCCTCTTGAATAAATGCTGCTGGGAAGATTGGATATTCACACGTAAAAAAATTAAACTAGACTTCTATCTTACACCGCTCACAAAAATTACCTTGAAACAGATTAAAGACTTAAATATAAGACCTGAAACCATAAAACTCCTAGAAGAAAATATAGGAAAAGAGTTCTTTGACGTGAGTCTTGGCAATGATTTTTTTCATAGGACACCTAAGTACAAGCAACAAAATAAAAAAAACAGGTGGGGGGCGCCTGGATGGCTCAGTCGTTAAGCATCTGCCTTCAGCTCAGGTCATGATCCCAGGGTCCTGGGATCGAGCCCCACATCGGGCTCCCTGCTCAGCGGGAAGCCTGCTTCTCCCTCTCCCACTCCCCCTGCTTGTGTTCCCTCTCTTGCTGTGTCTCTCTCTGTCAAATAAATAAAATCTTTAAAAAAAAATAAAATTAAGATGTGTTTGGTGGCCTAACGTATGATCTGTCCTGAGGAATGTTCTATGTGTACTTGAGAAGAACATGTATTCTGTTGCTTTTGGATGTTCTAATCTGTATATATCTGTTAAGTCCATCTGGTCTAACATGTCATTTAAGGCCAATGTTTCCTTCTTGATTTTTCTGTCTGGATGATTTATCCATTGATATAAGCAGGGTATTAAAGTCCCCTACTATTTACTGTATTGCTGTGTCTTCCTTTAGATATGTTAATATTTGCTTTATATATTTAGGTGCTGCTATATTGGGTGCATAAATATTTACAAATATTATATCCTCCTGTTGGATTAACCCCTGCTTTCATTATGTAATGCCCTTCTTTGTCTCTTATTAGTCTTTAATAAAGTCTATTTTTTCTTTTTTTTTTAAGATTTTATTTATTTATTTGACAGAGAGAGACAGCGAGAGCAGGAACACAAGCAGGGGGAGTGGGAGAGGGAGAAGCAGGCTTCCCGCGGAGCAGGGAGCCCGATGTGGGACTCGATCCCAGGACCCTGGGATCATGACCTGAGCCAAAGGCAGACGCTTAACGACTGAGCCACCCAGGCACCCCTAAAGTCTATTTTTTCTATTAAAGGTATATGTAGGGACACCAGGGTGGCTCAGTCGGTTGAGCATCTGCCTTCAGCTCAGGTTATGATCCCAGGGTCCTGGGATCAAGTCCTGCATCAGCAAAAGGAACAATCAACAAAATGAAGAGACAACCTACAGAATGGGGAAAAATATTTGCAAACCTGCAAAAAATTTGCAAAGCCTGCTCCTCCCTCTGCCTGCTGCCCCCCACCATACTTGTGCTCTCTCTCTGACAAATAAATAAAATCTTTTAAAAAATTTACAAAAAAGTATATCTACCCCAGCTTTCTTTTGGTTTCCATTTGCTTGGAATATCTTTTTCCATCTTTTCACTTTCAGTCTGTGTATGTCTTTACATCTGACTTGTTGTAAGCAGTATATAAATGGGTCTTATTATTATTTTTTTTAATACATTCAGCTATCCTGTGTCTTTTTGTTGCAGAATTTGGTGTATTAGTTCCCTTCTGAAAGAGGCTCCAGAGAGCTCCCTGGCCCTTTCAGCCATGTGAGGGTACAGTGAGAAGTCTGTGAGAAGTGGGCACACTCATTCCATCATACTGGCACCCTGCTCTGATTTCCAGCCTGCAGAACAGTGAGAAATAAATATTTGTTGTTTATTGTTTGTTGATTATAAAGACCCAATCTGTGGTATTTTGTATAGCAACCATAACAGACTAAGATACTTCCCTTTGAATGTAAGCTGTCCTTAGTGACTCTTTTTTTTCCCCCTGGTTTTATTAAGCTATAATAGACATACAGCACTATATAAGTTTAAGGTATATAACATAATGATTTGGCTTACGTAAGTTGTGAAATTATTACTTCAAGTTTAGTTAACATCTTCTGTTGATACAAAAAAGAAAGTATTTTTCCTTCAGATGAGAACAGATTTATGTTCTTTTATATATATCATACAGCAGTATTAACTATGGTCATCATGTTGTATGTTACACCTCTAATATTTATCTTATAATTGAAAATTTGTACCTTTTGACCACCTTTATCCAATTCCTTCTCCTCTTACCCTTCACTTGTGGTAACCAGAAATCTGATCTCTTTTTCCATGAGTTTGTTTTAAGATTTCACATATAAGTGAGATAATTTTGTATTTGTCTTTCTCTGTCTGACTTCTTTCACCTAGCATAATGGCCTCAGGGTCCATTCATGTTGTTGTAAATGTCAAGATTTTCTCCTTTTTATGGCTGAATAATATTCCATTATATATATATATAATATATATATCACACTTTATCCATTCATCTGGTAATGGACACTTAAGTTTCTATGCCTTCCCTGGCTGTTGTAAACAATGCTTCTGTGAACATGGAGATGGAGATATCTCTTCGACATAGCATAGTGTTTTCATTTCCTTCACATATATTCCCAGAAGTGGAATTGCTGGATCACATGGTAATTCTATTTTTAATTTTTTGAGGAACCTCCATAGTGTTTTTCATCATGACTGTACCAATTTACAGTTGCACCAAAAGGGCACAGGATTCCCATTTTTTCTACATCCTTTCCAGTGTTATCTCTTGTCTTTTTGATGCTAGCTGTTTTAAATGGTGTGACATAATGTCTTACTGTGGTTTTGATTTGCATTTCCCTGATGATTAGTGATGTTGACCATCTATTGGCCATTCCTATATCTTCTTTGGAAAAATGTCTATTCAGGTCCTTTGACCATTTTTAAATTGAATTATTTGCTTTCTTATTGAGTTGTATGAGTTCTTTATGTATTTGGGATATTAACCTTGTATCAGATTTTTGGTTTGCAAATATTTTTCCCCATTCTGTAGGTTGTCTTTTCATTTTGTTGATTGTTCCTTTTGCTGTGCAAAAGCTTTTTTGATATAGTCCGACTTGTTTATTTTTTTATTTATTTTTATTTTTTAAAAAGATTTTATTTATTTATTTGACAGAGAGAGAGAGACAGTGAGAGAGGGAACACAAGCAGGGGGAGTGGGAGAGGGAGAAGCAGGCTTCCCGCAGAACAGGGAGCCAGACGCTTTAAATTAATTTAAAAATATCTTGAGACAAATGAAAATACAACATGAAAATTTATGGGATGTAGCAAAAGCACTTTTTTTTTTTTTTTTAAAGATTTTATTTATTTATTTGACAGAGAGAGAGATCACAAGTAGGCAGACAGGCAGGCAGAGGGAGAAGCAGGCTCCCCGCCGAGCACAGAGCCCGACGTGGGGCTCGATCCCAGGACCCGGGGATCACGACCCCAGCTGAAGGCAGACACCCAACCATCTGAGCCACCCAGGCATCCCTAGCAAAAGCACTTTTTAAAAAAAGATTTTATTTATTTATTTGAGAGAGAGAGAGAAAGAGTATGCAAGCAGAGGGAAGGAGAGAGACAAGCAGACTCCCTACTGAGCACAGAACCTGACACGGGGCTCAATCTCACAACCCTGAAATCACGACCCGAGCCAAAAATCAATAGCCAAAATCAAGAGTAGGACACTTAACTGACTGACCAACCCAGGCGCTCTAGCAGAAGCACTTCTAAGAGGTAAGTTCATAGTGATAAAGGCCTACATCAAGAAATGAATTATCTTAAATAAACCACTTAAGTTCACACCTCAAGGAACTAGAAAAAGAATAAAGTTGGCAGAAGGAAGGAAATAAGAAGAATTAGAGCAGAAATAAATGAAACAGAGACTAAGAAGACAATAGAGAAGATCAATGAAACTAAGAACCGGTCTTTGAAAAGTTAAATAAAATTGCCTTTAGCTAGACTTCCCAAGCAAAAAAAGAGGACTCAAAATCAGAAATGAAAGAGATGTTATAACTGGTCTCACAGAAATACAAAAGATCTTAAGAGACTACTATGAACAATTATATGCCAACAAATTTGACCATCTAGAAGAAATGAATAGATTCCTAGAAACATACACCCTACCAAGCCTGAATCATGAAAAAATATAAAATCTGAACAGACCAATCACTAGTAAGGAGGTTGGCTCAGTAATTAAAAACCTCCCAACAAACAGATGTCCTGAACTGCAGTTTCACTGGAGAATTCTACCAACATTCAAAGAAAAATTATACCAGTCCTTCTCAAACTCTCCCAAAAAAGGGTCCTTCTCAAACTCTACCAAACTCATTTTATGAGACTAGCATTACCGGGACAATAAAATCAGACAGGGACACCACAAGAAAATTATAGGCCGATATCTCTGAACATAAATGGAAAAATCCTCAACAAAATATTAGCAAACCAAATTCAACAATACATTAAAAAGAGCATACCCTAAGATCAAGTGGGATCTATTCCAGGGATGCAAGGGTGGTTCAACATCTGCAAATCAATGTGATACAACAAATTAACAAAATGAAATATAAAAAATCATGATCATCTCAGATAATGCAGATGTAGAGAAAGCATCTGACAAAAAAACTCAACATCCACTTATGATAAAACTCTCAAAGTGAGTATAAAGGAAACATACCTTAATATAGTAAAGGCAATATATGACAAGCCCACAGCTAACATCATATCAACACTAAGAAGTTGAAAGCTTTCCTTCTAAGATCAGGAACAAAACAAGGATGCTCGCTCTTGCCACTTACTAAACATAGTACTGGAAGGCCTACCTGGAACAATTAGTCAAGAAAAAAAATAAATGGCATCCAAATTGGAAAGGAAGAAATAAAACTGTCACTATTTGCAGATGACATATTATATATAGGAAACACTAAAATCTCCACCAGAAAAGTATTAAAATAAACATTCAGTGAAGTTACAGGATACAAAATATAAAGAAATCTGTTGATTTTTTTTAAGATTTTATTTATTTGACAGAAAGGGACAAAGCGAGAGAGGGAACACAAGTAGGGGGAGTGGGAGAGGGAGAAGCAGGCTTCCTGCTGAGCAGGGAGCCCGATGCGGGGCTTGATCCTAGGACCCCGGGATCATGACCTGAGCTGAAGGCAGACGCTTAATGACTGAGCCACCCAGGTGCCCCAAGAAATCTCTTGATTTCTATACAATAATGAACTACAAGAGAAATTAGGAAATAGTCCCATTTACAATTCCATCAAAAAGAATAAAAACCTAGGAATAAATTTAACCAAGGGGGTGAAAGACCTGCACAATGAAAACTATAAGACATTAATAAAAGAAACTGAAAACACAAATAAATGGAAAGAGAGTCTGCCCTCATGGGTTGGAAGAATATTGTTAAAATGTCCATACTACTCAGAGCAATCTATAGATTCAATGCAACCCGTATCAAAATTCCAATGGCACATTTTACAGAAATAGAACAAACAATCCTAAAATCTGTATAGAACTACAAAAGACCTCTGTATAGACCTACAAAAGAATAGCCAAAGCAACCTTGAGAAAGAACTGGAGGCATCACACTCCCTGACTTCAAACTAAATTACAAAGCTGTAATAATCAAGAGTATGGTATTCACATAAAACAGACACATAGATCAATGGAAAGAATAGAGTCCAGAAATAAAACCATGCATATATAGTTAATGAATTTACAACAAAAGATCCAACAATATATAATGGGAAAGGACAGTCACTCCAAAAAATGGTATTGGGATACCTGGACAGCCACATGCAAATGAATGACACTGGCCCACTATCTTAACACCATACACAAAAATTAGCTCAAAATGGATTAAAGACTGAAACCATAAAACTCTAGAAGAAAACTTAAGTGGTAAGCTCCTAAACACCAGTCTTAGTGATGATTTTTACTGGATCTGATACAAAAAGGCAACAAACCCCAACATAAATAAGCTAAAAAGCTGCACAGCAAAAGAATCCAACAACCAAATGAAAAGGCAACCTATTGGATGAGAAAAAATATTTGCAATCATATCCTTTTTAATGGGTTAATATCCAAAATATACAAAAAAAACTCCTATAACTCAATTTCAAAAAACTAAACAAAAACAAACAAAAAAACCCATAACAATCTAGGGCACTAATTCCATTCATGAAGACTGAACTCTCAAGACCTAATTAATCACTTCCCAAAGGCCCTACCTCCTAAAACCATTACCTTGAGCATTAGGTTTTCAACATACGGATTTTGGGAGACACAAACATGTAGACCACCAGTAGAAGAGGAATGAGACTCCACCTTCTTTTTTTTTTTTTTTAAGATTTATTTACTTGAGACAGAGAGAGCATAAGCAAGCATGAACTGGGACGGGGGAAAGGGGGGAAGAGGGAGAAGCAGGCTCACCACTGAGCAGGGATCCAGATGAGGGGCTCAAACCCAGGACTCTGAGATCATGACCTGAGTGGAAGGCAGACGCTTAACCGACTGAGCCACCCAGGTGCCCCAAGACTCCACCTCTTGACGGGAGGGATATATCAAGTTTCTGGAACAGCACGTGAGATCAAAAGTGTCGAGGGTATTCTTGGAAAATATGCTACAGAGGCTATATGAAGATAGAGAATCCTCTTACTCCCAGAGATCTTCCAGTTACACATTTTATATCTGCCCTATTAACTTTAAACATCTTGGAGGGAAACTAATAATACTACCTACTATGCACCAGGCACCGTTAAAAGCACTGTAATGTGTTTTTGCTATATTAAGATTATTCAATTCTGCAGTAAAAATTGAAAGAAACTAAGTGTGGGAGCAACTGGATTGTAAGACCTAAAGAGATTCATAAGATATGTTAAGTATAAATAGTAAATAAGTTATTAACCTATGAGGCATGTTAAAGACAAAATAAATGGAACATTATTATGTTGAACATAGATGAAAATAATGGAATAAATGAATGTCACAGACAGAAATGGCTGGAAGGGATAAGTAGGTCTTAAATATTCATAAGGTAAAGATCATGTCACTTCCAGATTGACAACTATGTTATTCCTAAATCACCCACCAATTGGTGACATCCATTTTGGCCTCACATCTGCTCTTCCCAGGAAACACAGATAAAACTCACAGCAGGTTAATTTACGGCAAGTTACACCTGTGAGCAGGTCTACTTGATCCTGCATCACCAAAAGAGCCAGTGTGTTGGCTTTACCTTCTGTCTGTTGAGACCCCTTGCTAATCCTTGGCTGTTTTTTTTTTCTTAAGATTTTACTTGAGAGAGAGCACAAGTGGGGGGTGGGCGCGAGGGAGCAGCAGACTCCCTGCTGAGTGCAGAGCCCTATGAGGGACTCGATCCCAGGACCCTGAGATCATGACCGAAGCCCAAGTCAGACGCTTAACCAACTGAGCCACTCAGGCGCCCCTCAACTCTGTTCTTAATAACTATACCACCAGTCAGGAAAGCTGATGCAGCAAGGGCAGGATATATGAACATTGAGTGACATTGAGATTTGGAGTAGGGTCCTTCCTTCCAGTCCCTCCCCTCCCCACACCCTATCTTAAATATGTCAGCTGCCCCAACTCTTTCCCCTTGATGTGGGTTCTAAATTAACTTAGTAAACTGTGTAATTCAAGCAACTGAATTTGATCCGAACCTCCCTGTTCCATGACCTTTAGGATGGCCTGATTAGTAGCACAAGTGTACTTGGAAGCTACCATTGTAATTTCCCACCCCAATAAGTGCTTTACAAGTAACATATTAATTCTACACAACAATCTTTTTAGGAAGGCATTATTCTTCTTATCCTACAGGTGAGGAAACTGAATCTTGCAGAGGCTAAGTAACTTGTCCAAGGTAGCACAGCTAATAAATGGGGAAGCTAGAATTCACGCCCATGATGATATGGCTCCAGGATCCACGTTCTTTTTCACTAAATTCATTCATTTTTGTTTCTTCAATAGCAAATATGATGCCTGACATATAGTAGACCTATTGTTTCATAACTTTAAATGACATAATCCTTGCTCTTAGTTTATTTGCCATGTGGCCAATAAATTATCTAACTTCTTTAAGACTCAGTTTCCTCCCAGAATTTAGCCATTACTTAAAGTCAATATATGTAAAACATTTTCCTCAGCACTTGACCCCTAGTAATTGCCTTAAGAAAGATAACTCTCATCCCCCATTCTAGGGCAGGTTTTAGAAAGAGCTGTCGGGCATTTTCAAAGCTTAATTTTCTATCCTATTTTACCATACTTCACACGGCTATCCACAGAACAGGTGCATGTTATTCAACGCATAACAAGGTTCTCCCAATATTTCAGCTTCAAGCTACTGAATCTCTTTCACCTCATTTTTATTTGCTAAACTTTTTTTTTTCTTTTTGCTTTCTGTTGTAGTTATCTTCAGATCACCCCCCCCCCCCGCCCGACCGCGAGAGATTGGAAGCAGTCATTCAATCACATTATTGTGACTCTCGGCACCGACTCCTGCCACGACACGGGGGGAATCTCTCTGTTGCTCCCTAGTTAGTTAATCCTAGTGATTTATCCTCACACAGGTGTCCTGAAGATGAAATGCCTCGCTCACACAGGCGCTCAGTAACTACTTCCAAAAGCTTAGTTTGTTGAAACAATTTCACAGGGCTTCCACATCTTCCTGAATTTAGTCCTTTCTGCCTCTCCTCCTCACTCTGGGAGCCCCACCTACCCCATTCACACCCACACTTTGCCCTCAACCACTTCTTTTCGGTTGCCGAAATACAAAACAAGGCAGCCTTTTCTCCTCATTAATTTTTTAACAGTGCGGTTTTCTTTTTTCACCAATCGTGTGGCTTTTCCCACCACCGCTTCACACGCGAAGAGCGCTTTCTCCTCATCTCCTCGTGTCTCCTCCCCCCGGGGCAGTGTCTCAGGACAGGCCGAGTTAGCGCGACATACCGTGTTCCTGAGGCACGGCGAGAGCTGGTTGGGGAATGTGGACCCGGAGAGGTGACCAGGCGTGTCCGGGTACCTCCCGTACCAGTGAGCAGAGCCCGGAGCCAGCCAAGCGGGCGGGGCCGAAAGCCGCAGGCCGAATCTCTCACGCTGCAAGCCGGGAGGCGAGGCCCGCGGGTTCCGCGCGAGTTCTTCTCGGGGCCGGCGGGAGGCGGGGTCGGGGTCCGGGTAGCGGTAGCGGGGCGGGGCGGGGCCTCCAGGGGTGGGCGGGGTCCTGAGACCGGGGAGGCGGGGCCGAAGGCTCGGGGAGTCCCTCACTGGGCAGGCGGGAGGCGGGGTCCGCACGACGGATGGTGCGGGGTTGGCCGAGGCCGAGAGGCGTCCTCAGGCCGCAGGCGGGAGGCGGGGCCGGCCGGAGTAGGCGGGTCCCTGAGGCGGGGGAGGCGGGGCCAGGCCGGCGCAGGGGGAGTTGCTCAATCCGCTGGCGAGAAAGCGGGGCCGGCAGGAGTAGGAGGGGTCTGTGCAGCTGGAGGCGGGGCGGACTCAGTGGACCCGCGGGCCACCTGGGTCCTAGCATAGTTGGAGGTGGCCTGAGGCTTTCGGTTCCTTCAGTTCCCGTAGCTCTGGCGGAGTCTGCGCGATGGGTGACCCGGAAAGGCCGGAAGCGGCCAGGCCCGAGCTGGATGAGGTAAATGTTGTTGCCGTTCCCTGTCCCGCCCCATAGTCACGCTTGGCCTTTAGGTTGCAGATTGCAGCCGGGACCTGGGAGGTGCAGGACTGCTGTAGGAAATTTTACCCGTTGTGGTCGGCAACCCAGTGCAGGCCCAACCGCGAGCCCTCGCCGCAGCGGGGTTTCGTGGTTGTAAGTGCCCGGGAGGCCGTCCCTGGGGAGGGGTGACGCGGGAGCCGGGTTTCTGCTCCGTTGCTCTGCTCCGGGACCAGCCAAGGGTGATGCTCTGAGGTTTCAGGCCGAGCCGAGGAGCACCCCACCCCCCATTGTCCGCCCCATACCCTCCTCCCATCTTTGCGCGTCTGGAGCCCTGGCTCCTGACAGGTGAATTTACTGGAGAAATGCATCCCATCTCTGAGATGGTTAAAAGGAGTTGGAGGCCGTGTGTGGAAATTGACACAGGTGGATGGGGACGGGAAGTCCTCACAACAATGAAAAACATCAGGTTAGGAGGCCAGATTTGCTCAGACTGGGCCACTTATCTAGCTGTGACTCTGGGGTGTCACTTTCTTCATTTATACAGTGGAAGGGATACTTTTCTCAAAGAGGATTAAGTCAAAGGCTTTATGCAAAGTGCCACGGAAGTTGTGGCTGCCTCCTAAAACCCAAGTTAACATGTTTATCTTCCGCTTCTATAATAGAAGTACCTAATAACAGCAAATCAAATTATGAGACCGTTGTAGGGTAGTTCAAATTGTTGCTCTATAATTTTCATACCCTGTTATTTCACAAATACTTCTAAATCATTTGTGTACAAGAGAAATACTTTTTGTATTTATCTTGAATCTGTTGGCTGTGTGTGAATATCTTTGTTTTAACAGTTTCAGCTTACAGAGACTCAGCGCTACATTTCTTTAGAAAGTTGTAGAGTCCAGATTTGGGGTTTTATATTGTTTGATTTTGATTTTGTAAACATTTAGTAACTAACAAGTTGTAAATATCCCTCAAACTTTTTCTTCCCCTTTTGAAACAAATACATTGAGTACCAATTTCCTCACTTGAAAAGGACAATTTGGATTTTTCTTTTTGTGCTACACCATTCAGACTTAAGACCCAGAAGTTAACTTTTATTTATTATCCCCTTCTCAATGACATAGGCCCACAAAGACAGAGACAGAATTTTACTTTAGCTGTAGAATGAATTCTAGTGAGCATCTGGTCCAAAAGTTTTTAACCTGAGTTGCAAGGATGCTTCAAGCACTTTATCTAGATATGATGGTGCAGCATGGGCCACCTGCATTAGAATCACCTGGAGTTGTAAAAAATGTAAATTACTGGGCCTACATTCCAGACACGGTAAGTCAAAATCTCTTGGGAGGGTCTGGGACTGCATTTTTAACAAGGACTTCAGGTGGTTCTGATTCCTATATTTTAAGAAACACTGTCTGGAAGGGTTCATAGATGGGCTTGAAGGGTGTTTATGAATCTCCTGAAGTTTATAGATTTTGTATGTGCACATGTGAATCTCCTGAGAAAGGGGTCCTTAGCTTTCATCAGTTTCTTGAAGTTAACTATCATTAATCTAATCAACAGTCCCTATTTTCAAGGTTAGAAAGTTTAGGCCAGAAAAGATAAAGTGACATGCCCAGGACCACATGATTCAATAGCAGAGCTGGGCTTAAAACCAAGTTCTTGCTTGTGGGCCAGTATTCTGTTTTGTCAGATTTGGTGGGAATGGAAAAATGAAAATGAAAGTGACACCTGGGCAAATACAAATAGTGTATGACTGTAGCCGCATCCAAATAGTCTTCTTCACCTGAGAAGAGAGGCCAAGGCAAACAAGTGAAAGTGGTGGAATTGGGGCTGGATGGAGAGGGACGTCCAGGCTGTAGCATGCCAGCCTAGCTAACCAGGGCATGGTGAGTGCTAGCTGGGGGATCTGCCCAGGCATATCCTCTTGGGGTGAGGAGACCAGAGACTAAGGCAGGCAGGAACTAGAGGCACCATTCTGGAAGACACAGTGGAATGTTGGCAAAGAATGCTTGTGTGTTCTGAACTTTTTTTCAGGGTCTCATCACTTTATATCTGTGCAGCTACAACAACTTGTCTCTCTACCTCCAGTCTTACCCTCTGTTTAATCCTTTTTACCATTCCTAAATTAATCCTTCACTGAACCCGTGCCTTTATGTCACTCCTCCCAAGTAAAAACTCTTGAGATGGTCTCAGTTCCCACCAAAAATACCTAGTTCTGTAGGCTGGCAAAGCCCTGTCGAAGCAGCTTTTTCATGCTAACCACCACATCTTAATTCAGGCTGCCCTGACATTTTTCTAAAGAAGACATGCAGATGGCCAACATTAACACATGAAAAGATGCTCAGCATCACTCATCAGGGAAATACAAATCAAAACTACAATGAGCTATCACCTCACACCTGTCAGAATGGCTAAAATTAACAACACAGGAAACAACAGATGTTGGAGAGGATGTGGAGAAAGGGGAACCCTCTTACACTATTGGTGAGATGCAAACTGGTGCAGGCACTCTGGAAAACAGTATGGAGGTTCCTCAAAAAGTTAAAAATAGAACTACCCAATGACCCAGCAATTGCACTACTTGTTATTTACCCAAGGGATACAAAAATACTGATTCGAAGGGACACATGCACCCTGATGTTTATAGCAACGTTATCAATCATAGCCAAATTATGGAAAGAGCCCAAATGTCCATCAACTAATGAATGGATAAAGAAGATGTGGGGTGTGTGTGTGTGTGTGTATTTATACATAGTGTGTGTATACACACACTATATACACACATATATAGTGGAATATTAGCCATCCAAAAGAATGAAATCTTGCCTTTTGCAATAACATGGATGGAGCTAGAGTGTATTATGCTAAGTAAAATAAGTCAGAGAAAGACAAATACTGTATGATTTCACTCATATGTGGAATTTAAGAAATAAAACAACATAGGGGAAGGGGGAAATAAGAGGGGGAGGAAAAGCATAAGAGACTCTTAACTATAGAGAATAAACTGAGGGTTGATGGAGGGGAGGTGGGCAGGGGATGGGCTAAATGGATAATGGGTATTAAGGAGGGTACTTGTGATGAACACTGGGTGCTGTAGGTAAGTGATGAATCACTAAATTCTCCTTCTGAAACCAGTATTACACTATATGTTAACTCACTAGAATTTAAATAAAAACTTCAAAAAAACTAAATAAAAAAATTCAGGCTGCCATTTGTACCTTTGAGATCAATACCATGGTTGCTACCAAAATCTAGGCTTTTTTCTTTTTCCAGTTCATCCTGTATAGTTATCCAATGAATCCTCCTGATGCCACCCCTATTCCTATTTATTCATACTCAGAAACTCTCCATGACTATCCACAGGAATGATTTTCAAACTGCCCTACAGTGAATGCCAGTACCTCGGGGTTGAGGGCAAATGGTGAGAGTTGGAGTATGAGCCTCTCAATCCCCCAGATGTTTAAAAATCTTTGGCCCACAGAATTAATTCCTAACCTCTTACCCTGATTGATATCCAGAGTGTGGATCCTTTACAGAATTCTTCTGTGTTTCATCTGTTGACAGAGATGGCTTTAGCCAAATCAGATCACTTCTGCCTTTGCTTTTGATTGTCCTACATACGTTTCAGCCACTCTTATTTTTTTTTAAAGATTTTATTTATTAGAGAGAGAGCAAGAGAGAGCACAAGTAGGAGGAGCGGCAGAGGGAGAGGGAGAAGCAGGCTCCATGTTGAGTAAGGAGCCCAACACGGGGCTCAATCCCAGGACCCTGGGATCATGGCCTGAGCCAAAGGCAGACACTTAACCAACTGAACCACCCAGGTGCCCCTATTTCAGCCACTTTTAATCCCAGCTGGCTCCTCTTCTTCCATCTGCCCTTCCAATGTCAGCATTTTGTCGTCTGCATCCTCAGCTGTGCTGCTTTTCTATATTTTCTCCCTGGATAACCCCTTTGGTGACTACTAATGGGACGGATCACCACCACTTCTCTGCCAGAGTGTTATATTTTTAGCTGCCTACTGGATATCTGAACAAATTACGTTTTTATTGACCAAGTTGACTTTTTAAAGACTTTTGTGTTTTTCTAACTATTGTGGCTTGGGTTGGTGGGGGAGTTCATTCAAATTAAGCTTTTGTTAAATATCTAATGTGAGAAGGGATTTGTCTGATTTATCCAGTTATTCTCCCGATGCTGAGCACTTTCTGTATGTCTCTTATTTCTTAATATGATCATCCAGTTGCTGGACACCTCAAGGGCATCTTCAACTCTTATCCTGTTCTCCAAAATACAAGTTTTTAGCAAGAATGATTAATTCTACTTCTGAATCTCTTAAAGCAGTCTTGTTTTGTGTTTCTACTGCTGGTACCCTAGTTCAGGCGAGATTTGGGTAGGGTAGTGATTTTTTAATTGTTCTCTCCACCTGTAATTTCTCTTCTAACCTGACCATATTTCTGGATAAGTGATTTTTAAAAAGATATATTTATTTATTTGAGGGGGGGTAGGCAGAGGGAGAGAATCTTCAAGCGGACTCCCTGCTGAGTGTGAAGCCCCATGTGGGGCTCCATCCCACAACCCATGCGATCATTGACCTGAGCCGAAACCAAGAGTCTGATGCTCAACCAACTGAGCCACCCAGGTGCTCCTGGAAAAGGGATCTTAAAACAGATCTGGTTATGTTTCTTCCCTAATTCAAAACTTTCAAAATCTCCCAATAGTCTATGTGATAGAGGCCAGATACTAAAGTGTTATATATCAAAACAGACCACTTTGACTTCTGAAATTTTTTTAAATATCACCATCTTAATATCTATTTAATATGCAAAATAAAAAAAAAATACATATCCACCTTAACCTCAGATAAAGCTTAGAGATGGAGTATATATTTTAAAAGCTAAAAGTTAAAAATCTTTGCTTGTTTCATTTCATCAGAATGATGACATTGAGGTAAAAAAGTGTCAAAACAGTTGTATCAGAATGGCTACAGGAAGATAGCTGTGGCAAAATTCATATATATTTACACTGAAGGCCCTCCTCCCATGGCTTTAACACATGAGCCTATTTTTCAAACAAACTTATAAGTGTAACACTAATTGATAAAACCTACCTTTGTTTTATTAGTATAATTTTACTTAAGTTAATATATATAACATTCCTTATAAAATCAATTAATGGAATAGGGAGGCTGTTTTGATGAAACCATCATTTTGAATTGGGGTATGGATGATTAGTGAAGATTTATACCAAACTTAGCAAACAATTTCTTTGTATATTCATCAGAAGTTTTCTTAATCAATTTACTACTAGCCAGGTCTGTGGATTTATCCAACCCTGTGAAATATGTGGATACCCATTGGCTTTAGAATGCATGGGTAGTAGGTTCTTCTCTGATGTACCCACATATTTCTGTTCCCACTGATTGAGTTATACTTTACCAAATCAGTTGTCTTATTTCTAATCTTATTTATACCTATTGTATTTCTATTGTAATTATTGTAATTTAATTGTGTAAACTAATATATGAGAATGAGAAGAAAGTTGTTTCTATAAAAAATTTTTTAAAGATTTTATTTATTTGATGGCCAACAGACACATGAAAAAGTGCTCAACATCACTCGGCATCAGGGAAATCCAAATCAAAACCCCAATGAGATACCACCTCACACCAGTCAGAATGGCTAAAATTAACAAGTCAGGAAATGACAGATGTTGGGGAGGATGTGGAGAAAGGGGAACCCTCCTACACTGTTGGTGGGAATGCAAGCTGGTGCAGCCACTCTGGAAAACAGTATGGAGGTTCCTCAAAAAGTTGAAAATAGAGCTACCATACGACCCAGCAATTGCACTACTGGGTATTTACCCCAAAGATACAAATGTAGTGATCCGAAGGGGTACGTGCACCCCAATGTTTATAGCAGCAATGTCCACAATAGCCAACTATGGAAAGAGCCAAGATGTCCATCGACAGATGAATGGATAAAGAAGATGTGGTATATATATACAATGGAATATTATGCAGCCATCAAAAAACAGGAAATCTTGCCATTTGCAACGACATGGATGGAACTAGAGGGTATTATGCTAAGTGAAATAAGTCAGTCAGAGAAAGACATGTATCATATGATCTCACTGATATGAGGAATTTGAGAAACAAGACAGAGGATCATAGGGGAAAGGAGGGAAAAATGAAACAAGATGAAACCAGAGAGGGAGACAAACAATAAGAGACTCTTAATCTCAGGAAACAAACTGAGGGTTGCTGGAGTGGAGGGGGGTGGGAGGGATAGGGTGGCTGGGTGATAGACAATGGGGAGGGTATGTGCTATGGTGAGCCCTGTGAATTGTGTAAGACTGATGAATCACAGACCTGTACCCCTGAAACAAATAATACATTATATGTTAATTAAATATTTTAAAAAAGATTTTATTTGAGAGAGCACATGAGCGGGGGTGGGGGCAGAGGGAGAAGGAGAAGCAGACTCCCCACTGAGCAGGGAGCTGGGATCATGACCTGAGCCGAAGGCAGACGCTTAACTGACTGAGCCACCCAGGCACCCCTGTTTCTATAAAAACTTAAATTGAAAGCTTTGGAAAACTCAGTAAAGATGAGTTGTTAAAAACAAATTCTGGGGCACCTGGGTGGCTCAGTCAGTTAAGCGTCTGCCTTCAGCTCAGGTCATGATCTTGGGGTCCTGGGATTGAGCCCCACATAGGGCTCCCTGTTTAGCGGGGAGCCTGCTCCCTCTGCCCCTCCCCCTGCTCATGTTCTCTCTCAAATAAATAAATAAATTCTTAAAAAAAACAAATTCTGTAGAATTAGGTGTAAGCAAGGCAAGTATAAGATTGGGAGGGAATCCTACAAGAGATAAGGACTCTGCACTCAGACTGCTCTACCTTAAGTATGTTAAAACTAGAAACTAGAACGTGTAAGTGATACATTATGTCGTGTTTATGTCGGAAAGACTTGAGACTTGAGAGTCCAATCAAATAAATAAAAATTTTAAAAAAGTCACATACCATCATGCCTTTTTTCACATTGTTTTCTCTTCTAAAATATGCGTTCTTAGCCCAGGTCCGTAGAGGATATTCTAGAGATCCTAGAGCTTTGGGATGTATGACCCTCCTGACATTGTATTAAAATGTGTGTGGACTTTTTTAAACATCATGAAAATAAGCAATGTATCATCTTTGACTCAATTCAGAGGTTTATGTTGGTTAAGCCCTCCTCTCTTCATGTTGCAAACTCTTTCATAATGCTCTTCTAATCCAGCTGCTTTTCTTAACGCACATGTTATCAGAATGGAACAGGAAGAATATAGGTACAAAAGTGACTTTCATTCTAATTGAAAGGTGCTAGTCTTCAGCAGTTTTCATAGATCCTGACTTTGCTCAATTATTTAATCAGCATTTAAAAACTCCCTCAGGGCCAGGGTGCTTGGTACCAAAGAGTTACTGCTTATGAAGGTTCACATAGCAAATACTGCGAAGGTAAGGAATTCCAGCTCTGAATCCATATCTGTACCCCAGGGACAAAATATATAAAGGCAACACAAACAAAAAACTTGACAGCTTCCATTTTAAAAATTTGTTTGAATATTTGGGGAATGAACATCAACTAAATGCCTGGTACTATGCTGGGTTCTAGGGATTCCACAAGAGTAAAGTTAGTTTTTACTCTCAAGAAGCATAGTCTAGAGGGGACTATAGACAAATAACAAGGAATTAATTGCAGTGAGCTATGTGCTATGTTAGGGACCGAATCCAGGCCTTTAGGGTGATGGGGGAAAGAGAGATGTGGGAGCACTCAGAAAAGGCTTGATTTGAGTGGTTATCAGGTCATCTCACTGATGTATTGTGGCCTTATGTTAAATTAAATTCAAAAGGTATCCAGTAACCCAATCATAAGATAAAGAGAAATTAGCGGCCCATTCACTTACTTAGCTAACATTTATTGATGTTATGCTTGACACAGTACTCTGGGAGCGCCATAATAAATAAAAAGTGGTTTCTACTCTCCAGGGCTCAAGTGCTTTATCTGGGGAGGCCTACACCTTCAAATAAGACAGTCTCTACTATAATACCAGTATGTGTGCAGTGTGCAAGCCCTACCTGTATTTGCATAGCCTCATGCTTTGATTTTTAGTCTTTTTCTCATCTTGCCTTGCCTTAGTACACTTGCTTCAGAGAGATGTGGTTGGTGGCAGCAATGATAAGGATGAAGGAACGTGGGGTGCCTGGGTGGCTCACTCGTTAAGCGTCTGCCTTCGGCTCAGGTCATGATCCCAGGGTCCTGGGATCGAGCCCCGCATCGGGCTCCCTGCTCGGTGGGAAGCCTGCTTCTCCCTCTCCCACTCCCCCTGCTTGTGTTCCTGCTCTTGTGCGCTCTCTCTCTCTCTGTCAAGTAAATAAAATCTTAAAAAAAAAAAAAAAAAAAAAAGGATGAAGGAATGTGATGGGCCTGGCACTGGAGAGAGAAGAGACAGTTTGAGTTAGGAGTCCAGAATTTAAATGTATCCCAGTAATCTTAATGTATACATTTTAAGCCTAACTGTATATACTCTCTATATATTCTCATGCAAAGTACAACTCTTCTGATACTTTTGCTGACTATTAAAATATACGCTGTGAATTGTGCAAGACTGTTGAATCACAGATCTGTACCTCTGAAACAAATAATGCAATATATGTTAAGAAAAAAAAAGCAGGAGGGGAAGAATGAAGGGGGGGAAATCAGAGGGGGAGACGAACCATGAGAGATGATGGACTCTGAAAAACAAACTGAGGGTTCTAGAGGGGAGGGGGGTGGGAGGATGGGTTAGCCTGGTGATGGGTATTAAAGAGGGCACGTTCTGCATGGAGCACTGGGTGTTATACACAAACAATGAATCATGGAACACTACATCAAAAACTAATGATGTTAATGTAAGGTGATTAACATAACAATAAAAATTTTAAAAAAATAGAAAATATATATATACCTGGCACTGTCCCTTGTTGGAATGCCATCATTTCCAAGTTGTAGGTATACAGGTATGTGCTTCTCACTTGATCCACAAAACTTTAAGCCAGCCCACAGTGAAACCATCTGTAGTAATGTTCACAAGTAAATAGTAATAACAAATTGGTATATGGGAAGGTTCAGATGAATGAAGGTTGATAAATTGTTGGTAAGGAGTTTTCAGGTAAGTATTATGATAGTTCAGATTAGAAAAGAAAACATTAAAATAAGAAAGTAGGGGCGCCTGGGTGGCTCAATCGGTTGAGCATCAGCCTTCAGCTTAGGTCATGATCCCAGGGTCCTGGGGTCAGGCACCCTGCTTAGTGGGGACTCTGCTTCTCCCTCTCCCTCTGATCCTTCCCGCCTGCTTGTGCTCTTGCATGTGCGCTCTCTCTCTGAAATGAACAAATTTAAAAAATCTTTAAAACTAAAATAAGAAAGTTTATAATAGTATCCTATTCGTGCCAGCATCCTATCTCTGAGAAAGGCACTGAAGGCACATTTAGTGCACAAACCTAGAAATTTGCACACCATGACATTTATGGATCGAGTTTTGTGCTTATCCTTAAAGTAGCAATAATGACAATTTTGTTGCGTGCTTATTATGCAACAGACTCTCTTTAAAGCACTTTTAATCATCAAGATTAACCTACAAGGTAAGTGTTATTTTACTGATAAGGAAAAACCAAGGCTCAGAGAAGTTAAGCAACTTTCAATCGTCACACAGCTAACCAAACACTATTAACCAGGAACAGATAACGGTAAAGGATTCAACCCAGGCAGACAGGCTCCTCAGCCTGTGCTGTCTGTCTACCCTCCCCCAGTGTGTGTTTAGATATGACTAAAGAGGGAATGTCTACAAAAATGGGTGTTTGTACTTTATTTCCCAAAGAGATTATCTTCAGATACCAACAAAAATGAAGTGAAGTCAGATGAAGAGCCACTCCTACGAAAGAGTTCTCGCCGATTTGTCATCTTCCCAATCCAATACCCTGATATTTGGAAAATGTATAAACAGGCACAGGCATCCTTCTGGACGGCCGAAGAGGTGAGTGGCATCACCTTTGCCAACAGGCATGTTCTGTAATGCAGTGTCACAGCTTCTGTCATGGGACATTCCCCAAAAATGTTAACTTCTATTGTAAGATACATTGAATAAGATCAGTTGTATAAGCAATGTTGGAAACTCCTGAAACTAAAGACAGTGTTCTCCAATGTTTTATGTTTAGACTGCTGTCTGTGAACATGTTTCCTGCTGCAAAAATGGCCTCTCAGTCAGCCAGGTTTTTACTTCCAATATATTTTAGAACATTTTCTATTTTTAGATAGACTTTTGATTTGCTATGACCAAATAAGACTAGTCTTTACTTATGGCCAGCAGAATAAATAAAATTGCGTCATGGCCGAAAAAGGAGAGTGAACACCTTAGGGACCCTGCTTTCCATTGAGAGACTTAGCTGCTCGTGCAGAAGGAGGTGTGGCGGCGAATTTGACGGCTCAGGCAGTGCATCTCACTGCGGGGCTGCCCCCGGGGCTCCTCCCAGGCCGGCCCCGCCCTCAGTCACATCACACCTGGCCCTGCTGCCCCAGCGGTCAGCACGGGTGTAGATGCTGTGTGTTAGCGTGGCATTTTCCTCCTAGCAAACTGAGCTAAGGGTACCTGGTTCATTGGGTTATTATAAGGACTAATGAGATGAGTCTCATGGATGAGATAAATGAGATGTTTAGAATGCCACATGGCACTTGGTAAGCACTAAATAAATGTAAGCTGTTTTATATAGAATGAGGGAGATTTACGTTAGAAATTAGAAGGCACCAATTGTTGAAGCTTCGATGACACTAATTTTACCCATTTATCCACCTGTGTTATATTGTTAAAAATCTTTATTATACTGTAGTTAACATACAGAGCAAAAAACCCCAAACAAAATAAAAACCTGGTATTATCAAATTGGGTTATACTACTTGGCACACCTGACCGTTCTTAACTGTGGTTTTCTAGGATGTGTCTTTTAGATATAGTTAACAGAACAAATGGAGTACACAGGTGGCTTTTTCATTCATCATGTTAAAAAGCTACTGTGATACCTGGGTTTCTTAAAATTCATTTGAAAATTACTTGCATCTTTTAGCAAATGTAATACATGTTGTATTATGACTAAGAAACACTAATTAAAAAATTAAAATACACAGGCTGGTACATATTTTGTTTATTTAAATATACATTTTAGAAGAAAGTCAAACACATACAGTTCCACATATTTTTCCTTTAAATAAATTATGTCAACTTTAGACTTCCTTGTTTTATCTGTGGTTTGGCTTTATTCCTAAGTTCGCTGGTCATCAGAAAGCTTGATTCAGAAGAAAAAGTCTAGGGTTTTGGATTTTTCTTTTAAAGCTACCAGACAATTCTAATAACCAGCAGTTTGGAATCAATATTTAGAAAGTGAAATTGAGAATTTGTTCAAAGGAGATAAAACTGGATAGGAAGGTTTACGTTTTAAGAATGGGAAATGACCAACGTAGTATAAATGAAATTTATAAGACTTTTTGTTTGAAGTTGAGTGTTCAAAGAGGTAAGTTTAATATTTAAGAGTGAGCATATTATAATATAAAATTTAATATCAGGAGTATAACACATAAAAACTAGGAAGGTGTCCTTCAGTTAACCCTGAGTTGAGCTCTTAAGGGAATAGGACCTGATATCTAGCTTGCATGTTTTAAAAGATACATACAAGTATACCCCCCAACCCCATTGTGTCTCCAACACTTATTTTTTTTTAAAGATTTATTTATTTATTTGAGAGAGGGAGAGTGGGGGATCGGTGGGTGACAGAGGGAGAGGGAGAATCTCAAGCGTACTCCCCACTGAGTGTGGAGCCCAGTGTGGGGCTTGATCTCACCACCCTGAGATCATGACCTGAGCCAAAATCAAGAGTCAGATGCTTAACCGGTTGAGCCACCCAGGTGCCTCTCCAACACTTATTACAGTGTCTGGCATGTAATAGGTACTCAGTAAACATTTAAAGAATAAAGAGGAAGAATAACAGGAAAAAGAATTTCAAAAAGGAACACAAATAATGAAACATTAATCCTTTTTGGAATGGTTAAAGAGATTAAGGCTTTGTTAGAATAAATGAAAGGACAAAGGACAACTATATATTTCAAATGTTTATGAAGTTATTGTGAAAAATACTTCAGAGATCTTCCTAAGACAAAATAATATCTATAAGGTACATTTAAATACTATTTTAAATTGTAGATTCCATCAAACTCTAGAGTGCCTTACTCTATTAATTCCAAGGACTGGTTCTAATAAACATTTTTTTTTTTAAGATTTTATTCATTTATTTGACAGGGACATAGCGAGAGAGGGAGCACAAGCAGGGGGAATGGGAGAGGGAGAAGCAGGCTCCCCGCTGAGCGGGGAACCCGACGCGGTGCTCGATCCCAGGACCCTGGGACCATGACCTGAGCCGAACGCAGATGCTTAACGACTGAGCCACCGAGGCGCCCCCTAATAAACATTTTTTAAAATATTTCTTTTTTTTAAAGATTGTATTTGTATGAGAGAGCACAAGCAGGGGGAGGGGTAAAAGGAGGGGGAGAATAGACTCCCCACTGAGCTCGGAGCCCACGCGGGGGCGCCATCCCAGGACCCTGAGATCATGACCTGAGCTGAAGGCAGATGCCCAACTGGAGCCACCCAGAGGCTCCCCATTTTCAAAAATATTTCTATTCCCAGAGGAAGCCATACCTGTAAATTGCTTTAAAACCTAGTTTGTTACATGCCTGATATTATTTTCTGGGTATAAAAGTAGATTAGCTGGCAGTAAAGTAGCAGCTACTATTGCTTAATAGGTAACTAATCTAACTCTACAGTAAGTATCATATATCGTGTTAAAGCCATGGTTGCTGAAAGTCATTAGTTTATTCTGCCTCAGTTAGCCAGAATATAGAGTCCTTCAAAATGCTTTTATTTTATTGTGTTCCTTTGTATAGTCTTAGTCAGTTATAGGTTGCTACAATAAAACCTTAGACTGGATGGCTTATAAACAACAGAATTTTATTTCTCACAGTTCTAGAGGCTGGGAATTCCAAGATCAAGTCTCTGGCAGATTTGGTGTTGGGTGAGGTCCCAGTTCCTGGTTCAGAGATAGCTGTTTACTTTCTGTGTTTTCACATGGCAGAAGGGGTGAAGAAGCTCTCTGAGGACTCTTTTATAAGGGTACTAATCCCATTCATGAGGGCTCCACCCTCATCTAATCACCTTCCAAAGACTCCATCTACCTCCAAGTACCATCACATTGGGCATTAGTTTCAAATATATGAATTTGGCGGGGGGGGGGGGGGGGGGGGGGCGGGACATGAACATTCAGTCTGTAGCAGTTATGTTAACATTTTTTCCTCTTTCACATTTTACTGCTAATGAGTTGTCCATCCCTAACTTTGAGATGGAAGTTAGTTTTCCAAACACTTTAAGAATTAAACACCAAGTTAAAATTTTTGAAAATCTTCTTATTTCAGGTTGACTTATCAAAGGATCTCCCTCACTGGAACAAGCTTAAATCGGATGAGAAGTATTTTCTCTCTCACATATTAGCCTTTTTTGCAGCCAGTGATGGAATTGTGAATGAAAATTTGGTAAGATTTTTGTTGTATTTCTGTTCCCATTCAGCAGCTAAATGATGATAATGGCAGTAAGACAATTAGACTAAGCCTGAAAAATGACTTCTAGGAAATGAACTAGATACAGCTTAACTTTCAAAGATATTTTTCTGGTGAAGTGTCAGAGAAAAGGGTACATTTCTCCCATTTGACCAGCAAAATATCATGAAATCAAGATATTGTACCAATCAAAACTACTTACAATGCAAACACATGAGTTTGATTTTTACCCGTAGATAGTAATCTTAATAGAAAGGCTGCACCTTAATAACCCTTCTGGAGCTCTGTAATAAAGCACTGCATTCTGGCTCCCCATTTTTAAACTTGTATTATGGTTGGCCAGGAGGCATGCTTTCTTATTAAAGAGAGAAAGATACAACCTTTCATCATGAATTAGAAGGGGCTTCAATCGATCTGTCTGCTGTTGGGGAAAATAAAGACTTAAGGTCAATTTTACAAAGCAAAGGAATTTTTGATTGCCGTTCTGAAATTTACTTGGCTTTATAGGAAGTATCTCCACCTATTAGGTCAATTCATTTAATTGCCTAAGAATGCATTATGCAACTAATTTATTGTAGAGGATTGATAGATAATACTGCTTAAAATAATCCTTAAGTTCTGTGTAACCTCTTTGTGGCATGACAGGTAATTTTTAAGTGATAATTCTGGTGTCCAGGTTCTGATTTGCAGTGTTTAATGAGAGTCCACAGAATTGGATATGTTTCCCTTATTTTTGTAGGTGGAGCGCTTTAGTCAGGAGGTACAGGTTCCAGAGGCTCGCTGTTTCTATGGCTTTCAAATTCTCATCGAGAATGTTCACTCAGAGATGTACAGTTTGCTAATAGACACTTACATCAGAGATCCCAAGAAAAGGTATTACCACTGGGATTTTATTTACAAAGGTTTATGCTATTGCTTATGTTAAGAGGAGAATTTACTCCAAAACCAAATGTTAGGGAAAAATTATTCAAATGTTTTCTATCATCTAATAATGTGTTGGGTTAAAAAATCTTGTACAGAACCAGTTCATCTTTGGATGTTATAGTATAAAAACTGTTTATTAGCACATTCTGTTTAGAAATTGAATACTGACTTTAGTCAATTTTGTATCAAACCAGATCCAAATCACTAATTTGAATTTTAGTTTTATTTCTATACTTTCTGGACATGCAAAAATACAGAAAAACAGCAGATCTGATAGCATATCATAGGGTTGCAATTATTACTGATGATTAAACTAATGAAAATTTATTCTGATTAAGAAAAACAAATGAATAACTTTGCCATTCTTTTGTTTTTACAGGGAATTTTTATTTAATGCAATTGAAACAATGCCATATGTTAAGAAAAAAGCAGACTGGGCCTTACGATGGATAGAAGATAGAAAATCTACTTTTGGTAAACAGCTTTAATTTAAAAATGATCAAATTTGCCTCAGTTGACATAACACTTTTTATGTGGTGTGACAATCAGGTACTAATCAAAGTGCCAGAATGGAAAAGGAGTACAAATGTCTCCTTGTCCACCTTTAGTAGAATCATTATTCCTAAAATAATCTAAAGCTGTTATCTATTTTGTTTAACAAGTTGAAAGTTGAAAGGTTAAGATGTCAGTACATAATTACAGGTAAATAAAAGTCACTTAGAATCTGACAAGAATATTGTAGCAATCACAGTTTGTCTCTGCTTTCATGAATTTTTATTTAAGGGAGTTAAAGCAAGTCAAAGTCACATTTTTTTCAGGGAACAAATATGTAGTTTCTGAAAAACTATACATAGTAGTTGCTCAATAAATATTTAATTAAAATATTCAGATACTTCATTTGAATAGCTCTAAGTACCTGTCTCATACTTACCTATTTTGTAATTAGTGGTCTTTACTTTCTGGTTTTATTCATTATGGGGAAAGCAAGTCTCAAAATTTTTGGTCTCAGGACTTCTTTGTACTCAAAAATTATTTTTTTTAAAATTCTTTTTTTTAAAGATTTTATTAATTTATTTGACAGAGAGAGAGGGAGATCACAAGTAGGCAGACAGGCAGGCAGGCAGAGGGAGAGGGAGAAGCAGGCTCCCTGCTGAGCACAGAGCCCGATGTGGGACTCGATCCCAGGACCCTGGGATCATGACCTGAGCTGAAAGCAGATGCTTAACCATCTGAGCCACCCAGGCGTCCCTGTACTCAAAAATTATTGAGGACTCTCCTATTGGTGTGGGTTATTGATATTTCCGTAACATTTAAAAGTATAGTAAAAACCCATTATATTTTATTACAAATAACACATATTTGTGAAAAAACACTACATCCCCCTCTCCCCCAAATTTTGCTTTTAAAATGTCTGACTTAATAGAAGACAACTAGATTGTATCTGCTTCCACATTCAATTTGTTGCAGAATATTGTTGTAGTTTCTTGTATAGTTATGAAGAAAATCCAGTCTTATTCAGATGTGTAGTTAGAAAAGGGAAGACTATTTTACCAGGCTTCTCAGATTATTGTGGACATGTCATGTAGCCTCTGGAAATCACCACTGTACACTCATGCGAGAAAGGTAGTAAAAAAATAAATAGTGCCTTAGCATTATTATGAAAATAGTTTTGACCCCATAGACCTCCTCAGTCTGTGGATTTGCAGGGACCCACTGGACCACACGCTGAGAACCAGTGATGTAGAGTAAGGTATGGGGCAAGCCTGTTAGATATCAGGGAAGAAATAGATATGTTTGCATTGCCTTCAGTTCATTTCAAGAATGAGAAAAGTGATGGTTCTCAATATGCGTAAAAATTATCCGAGAGTTTGCAGAAAACCCCTGCAGAATCCTGGTCCTCACCAGAGAGTGATTTAGGAGGCCCAGGTAGGACTGAGGAATCTGCATTTTATACCCAGCTGATTTTCTCACAAGTGGTTTGAGAAACACTGGCTTTAAAGAAAAAAGGAGAGAAATATCAAGGTGTTCAATATGCATTGAAAATAGTATGGATAGGTACCGATGAAAAATGATGAACAGGCTTGCAGCTAGCATGTATTTTGTAACTACCAAAGAAAGTAACCTAGAGAGAAAATAGAGGAGGGTGGCAGTCACCATGGGACAACAGTGGGGCTCTAGGCAAATTCTCCATATTGTTTGCTGTCAAGGCAAACCCATGCTGCAGATGCAGAAAAAGCATTGGACAAAATTCGGTATCCAATTATGATAAAAACTCTCAAAAAAGCAAGTATAGAGGAAATATACCTCAACATGATAAAGGCCATATATGACAAACTCACAGCTAATATTATACTCAATTATGAAAAGCTGAACGTCTTTCCTCAGGATCAGGAGCAAGACAAGGATGCCCACTCTCACCACTTTTATTCAACATAGTATTGGAAGTTCTAGCTGGAGCAATTAGGCAGAAAAAAAGGCATCCAAATTGGAAAGGAAGAAGTAAAACTCACTGTTTGCAGATGACATGATATATATAGAAAACCCTAAAGACTCCATTAAAAAAACTATTCAGTGAAGTTGCAGGATACAAAATTAGTATACGGAAACCTGTTGTGTTTCTATATAATAATAATGATGAACTATCAGAAAGAGAAATTAAATAATCCCATTTACAATTGCATCAACAAGAATAAAATTCCTAGGAGTAAATTTAACCAAGGAGATGAAAGACCTGTATACTGAAAACTCTAAGACATTAATGAAAGAAATTGAAGACACAAATAAATGGAAAGATATTCCATGCTCATAGATTGAAAGAATCAATATTGCTAATACCGTGTTTGTATTATAATCTAGTTCTTTTACATTTAAATGTGCACATAACATTACCTTAATGACAATGAAGAATATATCAATTGTAACTATCCATTATCTTACTAATAGCAAGATTAAAATATAGTAATCTATGTGTTAAAATAAGGATAAATCTTCATCTTAAAAAATATAGTCTAAAGAGCCATTTTTGTTTTCAAAAATCAGCAGACCATAGTGATTTATTATTATATTTTGTATTTAGTATATAATACACTAAAGATTCTTCTCTTAATAATTCCTTCTACACAGTATATACTCAATAAGTACTTATTTAATTTACATTTCTTCTGTTATTTTTTTCAACGTGACTTTTAAAATTGTGTCTGTAAAAATAAAATGCTATAGAAGTTTTTCTGATGGTTTGGGCTACTAACAGACAAGTATTTGATATAATTGATCTGATTTGATTTATTTAAGATAATCAGGGAAAAGAGTGAGGACAAACCAGAGTACTATTTAGAGACTGCCAGAAATAGTTAAGAAATATTTAAATTTAAGTCACCTTTCTTTTTGAAATTTAAATATTATAATTACCTTTGTTCTGGAAGTTATAAGTATTCTGGATCAGATTTTAGCAGTTTTCATAGAATGAAGAGTAATGTCTTTTATCATCTAGCGCTTAGATATTTTTCATTGATTCAGTTCCGAACACATTTATCAAGCACCTGCTCTGTGTTTGGTCCTGTAACAGTACTGGGATACAAGCTATGATGTTATCGATGAAACAGGCCTGTAGTTGGTTCAAGCACTCAGCTGCCTTTATCCCGTAGTCTTGGAGACCAAACCTTTCTCCCTAGACAGACATGTATATAAATATTTCTCTTGAGCATATGCAATGTGGTGACATTTGTTTGGGTTAGACTTATAATCAACCCCTAGAGACAGTGTTACAGATATGGTTCCATTGTAGACCTTTTAGGAGATGGGTTTCTGAAAAGTCCTTGCCTAACAGTGAGTAACTTTTGAAATTGGGCCTTATATATTTAGCAGAAGATAGTATTTTTGCTTATATGATGGGATATTTTATCCAACAGATATACTTATTCTCTTTAGCTGGAGTCATATTTTTTTTAATTGCAGATGCATGGCAATGTTTTTTGAAATGTTTACTGCTAATCTGTAAGATATCTTAGGTTTCTAAAAATAAAAACCTCAGCAACCTCCCCTTCCTCAACCATAAAGAGGGAGACATTTGTCATAAAATCTTATCTTCTACTCTCTATTCCAATACATGCACACGCTTACGTGCACATACTATACTCATAGGCATGTGTGGTGCACAGATAAATCACTTTTTTTTTTCTGAGTAGGGAAAGCTCTCCTTTGTCCAGATACCAAGACCGATAGGAGTCCAATGTCTGATACAAGATTTGAAGTAGACATACCTACATACCTACATACCCTTCTGCTGTAGTAGGTAGAGGTGGCATATTTCCTCCTCTGAAGACCCTTGGCCATGGCACTAATTTGTTGATTTTGTTTCTTGGCAAAATAGTTGTGATATTGGCATAAATATATGTAAAAATATGTGTATTTTATAGATGAGTGTTTGCAAATGTCGACAGGATGTGATATTTCAGGAAATAAAATTATTTTACGTCTCCCAGGGGAAAGAGTGGTGGCTTTTGCTGCTGTAGAAGGGATTTTCTTCTCGGGATCTTTTGCTGCTATATTCTGGCTAAAGAAAAGAGGTCTCATGCCCGGACTCACGTTTTCCAATGAACTCATCAGCAGAGATGAAGTAAGGAATGAAGTATTCTTCTAGTTATATTTGTATTCCTATTTGGTGTTCATTTATTTTTCTTTCCCCTGGAAAATGCTGATGATGACACAGATATCCTGGTAATTAAAAGAAAATAGAAAGTAATTTCTTCCTTGGTTTTTAAGAATTGTGTTTTTCTCCTGCCTCTTACTGTCCCTCCTCAGTCTCCCCTGCTCATCCTTAAATATCACCAAATCCTGGGTTCCCACCTTGGCCTCTTCTTCACTGTACATGACCTCCTGGCTGATCTTATCTATTTCCATCGGATCAGCTACCATGTAGATGCTCATAAACAATCCAAACTTGAGCACATTCTTTCCTGAGCTCCAAAGCCAGGTGTTCAAGTGCATGTTAGTTTCTCCTGAAAGGCTCCAGATATCTCAAACCTAATGTTTTAGAAATCAAACTCGTCATCTTTCTCCCCAGATTTGTTCTTCTGTTTTCCCTGTCTCATTCAGTGGTGCTGCCTTCTACCCAATCATCCAAATTTGAAATCTGGGAGTCATTTTAGATTGCTTTTTTCTTTCTCAGCCACATCCAGCCAGTAACTAAATCTTGTCTCCCTTTGCCTGCGATAATGTTTCCATCTTCCTGCCTTTTTTTTTTTTCTCATCTGTTGATCACCTTCTTACAAGTGGCAACTCAAAACTTCCCTGACTCAATTAGATAGAATTGACCCCTCTTTCCTTTATGTATCCCTTTGAAACGGGAATCTGCCCCTGTCTTAGAGTCCATAACATGTCCTGCACTTCTTACCTCTCTCCTCTGCTGGACTCTAGGCTCCCTGTGTGCAGGCACCTTGTCTTATTTTTCTTCCTGTTCTCAGGGTTTAGCCCATCACAGCCTTCAGTTCACATGTATTGACTACACTAATCCTGGCCCCTCAGCTTATTTCTAAGTGACCTTGTCAAGTTATTAACTTCTTTGAGCCTCAGTTTCTTCAACTATAAATCTTGACAGGGTTTTGTTAAAATAAAACGAACCGGTATGTGTGAAAATAGTTTATAAGTGCCATAAAATGCTTTGTATAATTTTTGTTGTTTCCTGCCTTTCAGTTTCTAATAATTTTTATCATAAATGTCGTATGTAGTGATTATAGAGAATTAAGAGAATAAAATCACTCAATCTTAACAGAGATAAGCACTTTTAGTATTTCATTGTATTTCTTTTTAGACAGTTTTTTACATTTAAACCTATGTAGATATATATGAACATCATAATTTTATAATATGAAATATTCTTTTTTCATATTTTTGTGAGCTGCGTTTTTTTAACAGAACATTGTGAGCATTTTTCTATGAAATCAAGCATTTTTTGGAAAGAGTAGTTTTAAAAAAAAGTAGTTTTGTTAGATATATAATATTCTAATGAAACAATGTATCACTTATTTGACTATTCTATACTTGGAAATTTAGGTTTTTTTCCAGGTTTTTTGTTTATTCCTTTTGCTATAATGTAAAATGAATATCTTTTGTGTGTAAGCTTTATCCCAATTTCATATTATTTTCCTTAGCTAGATTGCCTAGAAGTAGAATTACTATGTTATTAGGTATGAACATTTTGAAGGTTATTCATACTAGTTTGCAGATTTCTTCCCAGAAATTTGATAGAAAGCCCCACCCAGCAATATATGAACATGTCTTTTCTTACCATAACCTCACCAGAATTTGGATTTATGTTTTAAATATTTGACAAAGTTGATAGGGGTAAATGGTTTCTCATTGTTGGTTTTATTTGCATTTATTTGATTACTACTTAGAGTGAACTTTTTTTCGTAATGGCATTAGCCATTTGTATCCTTTTCTGTATTTTCCTATGCTTGTCTCTTGCCTCTGTTTCTATTGATATATATTCCTAGTGCATAGTGACTGATAGGGCTCTTTCAATAAGTGTTTATTTATTGAATTTGTTATATTTATTATATGAATATAATATATTTTTGTCATATTTTTGCAAATATTTTCCCAGTTTGTCCTTTGCTTTTTTTTTTAATTTTATTTATTTATTTGACAGAGAGAGACACAACGAGAGAGGGAACCCAAGCAGGGGGAGTGGGAGAGGGAGAAACAGGCTTCCCATGGAGCAGGGAGCCCAAAGCGGGGCTCAATCCCAGGACCCTGGGATCATGACCTGAGCCAAAGGCAGACACTTAACGACTGAGCCACCCCGGCACCCCAGTCTTCTGCTTTTTAATTTTATTTTTTCTTGTAACATACAAAAACCTGAAATTGATGTGATCCGCTTTCAGAGATTAGTTAAGTAATCACACCTATTTTCTTCTTGACTTTATAACATCTAGCTCTGTAATACAATTGGACTTTGTTTAGTATAAGTATAGAATTTAATATAAATGTAGTATAGGATAAGTGAGAATTTAATTTTATTTCATACACTCAGGAAATTTTTCTAGTTCTCTTTGTTAAGTAATCCATCCTTCTCCATTGACTTGTGATGTCTTCTTTATTATATATTAAGGTTTTTAAATGTACTGAAATCTGTTTTGGGCTATTTTTTTTCTTTTCATTAACCTATATGTCAAATTTGTGCCAAACATTTTTTTTTAAGGAGGGGGAGGGGCAGAGGGAGAGGGAGAGAGAAACTCAATCAGGCTCCATGCCCGGCACAGAGCCTGACGCATGGCTTGATCTCACAACCCTGAGATCATGACTTGAGCCAAAATCAAGAGTGGGACGCTTAACCAAGTGAGCCACCCAGGTGCCCCCAAACACTTTTAATTATTGTAGTTTTTTATGTTTTGATAGCTAGTAGTATATATCTCATAACTTTCCTACTAAAACTGTTTTTACAAGATTCTGTCCCTTTATACTTCCAGATTGATTTTTTAATTGAAATACATTTGACATATAATATGCAAATTTAAGATAGATAACATGTTAATTTTCTACATTTATATATTGTGATATGATTGTTGATTTTGTTTTATATTATAGGGATAATTGGCACCTCTATGACGTTACTTAATTATCCTATTATCCTTTCTTTTTAGTTGTTCAAATAATTAAGTTCTAGTCTCCGATTCTTTTAACTAAAAACAATCCTATTGAGATTTTGATTGGAATTGCTTTAAGCCTCAAAATTAATTTTATTCACTTATTGATTTAACAATATGAGTGCCTACCTTTGATTTACTCATCTCTGTAATAGGTAGCTAGCTGTCAGTCCTAATCAACACTTTCTTTAACAGCTTTCACGGTTTATTTGAAATTCAGCCTTTGGTAATTTGAAGTATCCTCTTGAGTCCAGTCTGGGAAAAATGTTTGCCTAACAAATCTTCTAAAGATTAGCTGTTCAAAGAGGTTTTTTTCTGATGGTTTCTTCTGGGAACGATAACTAGGAAAATAATCCTTGGAATACAACCGTTGATTTGAGTCTTATCTTTCATTTGTCTTTGGTTTTTGTTGATTTATTTAGAAAAACCCAAGCTTACACTGATTTGTAATCCTTTAAGGTGCACATTCCTTCATCCTCCTTATCCCTTGGTGGCTTACAAAATTATTTCTTTTTCTTTGTAGTTTAGAAATGTTCATTGATTCTGCCTTGCTTAGTTTTACAGTCTCTAGCTTAATTTAGTTTGGCACTGCATCATCTTTCTCTGTCTCTGGCCTCTTTCTTTTTTTGTTTTGATTTTTTGCAATTATTTCTGTTGTTTTCAGCTTTATACCGTCTGTTCTGTATTTTGGAATCCTGATTATTGTAGGTTGGATCTCCTTGCTCTGTTCTCTATTTAAAGCTCTATCCCATTTCTTGCATTTGCATAACCATTCTGTTCTCAAGGTACTTCACGAGTTTATTTTCTTCTTTGGTTATCTGCAGTGTCATTTCTGCTGTGTACAGCTTCAATTAGCATTCTTAATTCTTTCCGTCTTCATTGCACTGAATTTATTTTTATCTTGAGCCATTCTTATTTAATATAAATGTTGTCTTTTTGAAATCTGAGTTTCACCCTTTCTTTACACACTTATTGTTTTCAATCATTTCTTAATTTTTTTAGACATTAGAAATGAAAGAATTTTCATTTCAGCCCTTGCCTTGTTTTCCTTTCCAAAATGATTTTGGTTGCAGATTTGTTGTTGTTAATAATTCATCTTTCATGTTGACAAATTAAGACTTGCTGGCACTGAAAAATTTTCATGATAGGTTATTATAATTGGCATTTTAATAAGATTTGAGGGAAAGTAGTTCCTGGTACCATGACTCCCTCTTCTAGCTTCCAGAAATTCTGTGTTGCATTCCTAGAACCTACTTTCTATGATGCCTGACACATGACAGTGTGAAAATAGGTGATTAAACATTCTTTGACAATGGTATTTTTCTTCTATTTTAGGGGCTTCACTGTGACTTTGCTTGCCTGATGTTTCAATACTTAGTAAATAAGCCTTCAGAAGAAAGGGTCAGGGAGATCATTGTTAATGCTGTTGAAATTGAGCAGGTAAGCAGGGAAGCTTGTATGATTAGCATATTCTCTTTTTTCTCTGATGTTTGTACCATTATTGTATTGGGTTGATTCAGGAAATTGCCACTTGTAGGTCAAAGCAAATATCCGCAATTATATAGTCAACCTGACAGTACCAACAGATGATGCATTTCAATTATTATGTCAGTTTATAATTTGGTTTGTAAGTAAATGTTATATGTGAAAGTTTTATGTATACGAAAATCTATTTCAGGACTGTTTTTTTTTGTCTCGTTGATCTGTCACATTCTATGCCATAGCAAACTATTTGAATTACTTTAGCTTTAATTTTTTTTTTTAGATTTTCAGCTATCGAAGGGCAGTGACGGTTTCTTGTTTGTTTTGTATTTTCAAAACCGAGCAAGGTATCTAGCTTGAAGCGTGAACTAAATGTATATAGAATTAGTAAATCAATGAATTAGCGAATAGTAAAACTTAATATATAGAATGTAAAAATCTCTAACTACAAAGACCTAGATGTTCCACTTAGGATGTTTTTTTTATCATTTGAAGGAACTAGTTCAAAAGTAAAATTAGAAAAAATTTTTTATTGTGTTCAGTTAGCCAACATATAGTACATCATTAGTTTTTGATGTAGTGTTCAACGATTCATTAGTTGCTTATAACACCCAGTGCTCATCACAACACGTGCCCTCCTTAATGCCCATCACCCAGTTACCCCATCCCCCCACCCCCATCCCCACCCCTTCTGTAACCCTCAGTTTGTTTCCTGGAGTCCAGAGTCTCTCATGGTTTGTCTCCCTCTCTGATTTCTTCACAATTTTCCCTCCCTTCCCCTGTGGTCCTCCATGCTATTCCTTATGTTCCACATATGAGTGAAACCATATGATAATTGTCTTTCTCTGCTTGACTTATTTAGTAAAAAATAAATTCTCTAAACTCTTTTTTAAAAGAATACTGTATAGTTCAATAGCTGTGGTTTTCATATTGGGAAGGAGAAAATGCATAAAATGCATTTTGGTATTTTTAATCATTTTGAGAATTAAATTGAAATGGTTAATGTTTTTATTTTAATTTTTTTTATTTTTAGAAGTGGGGAAGAGGGGCAGAGGGAGAAGCAGACTCCCCACTGAACAGGGAGCCCGATGCGGGACTCGATTTGGGACTTGATCCCAGGATCCTCAGATCATGACCTGAGCTGAAGGCAGACGCTTAACCGACTGAGCCACCCAGGCGCCCTAATGTTTTTATTTTCCTCTTATTAACACTTTACCACTGTCTTTCAATATAGATGGAGTTCAATTTATCTCCCAACCCCCACATCCATTTTTATTTTTTTCTCATTTTCTTTGTTAAGTGTGTTTCTGTCTTTCCCAATTCCCTTCCATAATCATGTTCCCCACAGTGATCATCTTTGGTGAATCTTTTTCCAGATATTTCAGAACAAAGTAATCTCATTTTTTTTTTTGATGGAGAAAGCCTTAGGGTCCCATAATGCTCCTGTGTAAAATACCAGTAGTTTGATAGTTTCAATTTGTTTAGGCTATTTGGGAATGTGAAATACTGTGAGTAGTAATACCCCAAACATTTTTAAACAAGTGGACATTGCCATGTTGAAAGAATTTACCCTAGTATACTTTCCTCAGGGACTTAGAAGATTAAAAAACTAAAATCCTGTTTTTGTTTGGAAAGTATGTATTTCTTTTTCTGTCTCTGTATTTTATTCTGTTTTCGTTCATACCTCAGGAGTTTTTAACAGAAGCCTTGCCAGTTGGCCTCATTGGGATGAATTGTGTTTTGATGAAACAGTATATTGAGTTTGTAGCTGACAGATTGCTTGTGGAACTTGGATTCTCAAAGGTAAGGTATTTAAAAATGTATTACCACTAGCTAAAATGTTATGGCAAGTAAGGCCACTAAAATACTATATTTCATTGAAAGCATTTGTTACATACCAGTTTACTTTTAAAATGTCTGTGACAGCCTTGTTTTGCACGATCACATTGGTCTTGTGAAACCCTTTGAAACTTGGAATTCATAACAGAAGTAGGAGGCTGATAAATCTTAGCATTAATAAGCTCAATAAATTACTTGTAATAATTATAGGTATTTAATAAGATTATCTTTAAATAAATTGGATTTATTATGCATATATATATATTTTTTTACCCTCATAAATCCCCATGGGTCTATTTTTATGTTAATATTTTTTAAAGGATTTATTTATTTATTTTAGAGAGGGGGAGAGAGAGAGAGAGCTCAAGTGGGGGGAAGGGCAGAGAAAGAGGGAGAGAGAGAGCATCCTCAAGCAGACTCCCTGCTGAGTGTGGAGGCTGCCATGGGGCTCAATCCCAGGACCCTGAGATCATGACCTGAGCTGAAATCAGGAGTCTGCCTCTTAATTGACCGAGCCATCCAGGCACCCCATATTAGTATTTCTTTTAAGGCCTGTTTATCTTTTATTTGTTTAGTGAGATTAGTCTATGAGAAATTAATATTTTTATTTTTTTATATTTTAAAAAGATTTATTTATTTATTTGAGAGAGAGAGAGAGCTTGGTGGAGAGAGGCAGAGGGAGAGGGAAAGAATCTTAAGCAGACTCCAAGCTGAGCGGGGAGCCCCACACAGCCTCCATCTCGTGACCCTGAGACCATAACCTGAGCTAAAACTAAGAGTCACATGCTTAACTGACTGAGCAACCTGGGCGCCCCTGAACTTTTAAATATGAATAATTATTAGGAAGACATTAACTGTCATAATTTGACCCTTTGAACTCAGTTGTCTTTTAAGTTATTTTTCATTTTGTTTGTCAGAGATAATATACCTGAATTTCATAAAGAGGTATGCTCACATAACAGATGGAGGTTGCTGCCAGTCTACCTGGGTTCCAATCCTGGTTCTGCCACCTTCTTGCTATATGATCTTAAGCAAGTTGCTTAACCTCTTATCCCCATTTCCTCATCCATAAGAGGGAGATGATAATAATAATACTTACCACAAAGGATTGTTGATGAGTTGGTATACTTAAAGCACTTCAAATAGTATCAGACATACAGTAAATTCACACTAAGTGGTCATGTCGTATTCACCATAATTGGAACATTCATAGAACTTTGCTATGTACTATAATACGATGGTAATTAGAAATTATAGGTTTTAACTTCTTAGCATGGAAATGTAAGTTTAAATTGTATTTAATGAGAAGCCTTATGAAATCCATGATGCTGGAGTAAATCATTACCTTTCTCAGTAATGCATTTATATTCTGGTAACCGCAGAAATACTATCATGGAAGAGTCAGATAGGACAAAGCTTTTTGTAAGATGAACTATATTTTATTATTTTAGTTATAAAATTCTATGTTTACTGATAATTGGAGAAATCAAGATTATAATTGCATTAGTATGATCTCTTAAGTTTATAAACTGTATATTTTTAAAAATTGTGTTTGTTCTTAAATTATACCAATATGTTTGTTACAGGAAAATTAATTTGCTCACTTGAGCCTTAAAGTGAACTCACTGTCCTTTAACTGACCACCATATCCTCACACTCTTACATCCATGTTCTCCTGCTTTTTAGAAAACTGTGGACTCCTGGGCCTAATTTTCCCTTTGGGAACTTGATCACTGTAGATCTATAAAATATCCCGCCTACAGAAGAAAATCTAAACATAGTATGAAATGTCATTTTTCCACAGGCCTTCAACATATCTCAATAAATTCCAAAAAGCAGAAATTATATAGACCTTTTAGATTTTAATGCAGTAAAATTAGAAATTAACAATGAAAGATTGCCAAAAACTTCTACTTAGAAATTGAGAAGATATCCTTTAAAATGAGATTAAAATGAAAATATAAAGTAATAGAAAATATGAACTAAATGATGATAAAGTTACTGTATATCCAAACTTGTAGAATGCAGCCAAATAGATCCTCAAAGGAAAAGTTATAGCCTGAATGTGTATGTTAAGAAAACAAGACGGTTTAAAATACATGAACTACACTTTGAACTCAAGGAACTAGAAAAAGAACTGTTCTTATAATGACAGTTTTTGGCAAAATAAGGGATTAAATTAACAAATGGTTGTCATTTGTACAGAATTCTAAGTAGGAGCCATATTAATGATGTTTTCAACTTCTTTTTTAGTTTGGGATTAGTCAACAAATATTTGAGTACTTCTGTGTGTCAAAAAGAAGCCACTTAATTTATTTTTTGGTATTAGTGAAATGTAGTTGACATACAGTGTGATATTAGTTTCAGGTGTGCAACTGACAATTGTATACATAACCCAGGGCTTCCCATGATAAGGGTGGTTACCACTTGTCACCATACAATGTTATTACAATATTATTGGCTATATTCCCCATGCTGTACTTTTCATCTCTGGACTGACTTATTTTATAGCTGAAAGTTTGTACTTTTAATTCCCTTCACATATTTCACCCATCCTTCCCTCTCACCCTCCCTGGCTGTCACCAGTTCATTCTCTGTATTTATGAGTCTGTTTCTGGTTTTTTGTTTGTTCATATGTTTTGGGTTTTTTTTTTTTTAGATTCCACATAGAAATGAAATCATATGGTATTTCTCTTTCTCTGACTTATTCCACTTATGATAATTCCCTCTAGGTCCATCCATTTTGTCACAGATGGCAGGATCTCATTCATTTTTTTAAAGATTTTATTTATTTGAGAGAGAGCACAAGTGGGCAGGGGGAAGGGCAGAGGGAGCAGGAGAAGCAGGCTTCCCACTGAGCAGGGAGCCCGACGTGGACTCGATCCCAGGACCTGGGATCATAACCTGAGTTGAAGGTAGACACTTAACCGACTGAGCCACCCAGGAGCCCGGATCTCATTCTTTTTTATGCTGAGTAATATTTCAGTGTGTGTGTGTGTACATACATATTATATCTTCTTTATCCGTTCTTCTGTTGGTGGACACTTAGGATAGATTCACACATCTGCTGTTGTAAATAATGCTGCAATAAACATAGGGGTGCATATATCTTTTCAAATTTGTGTTTTTGTTTTCTTTGGGTAAATACTCAGTAGTGGAATTACTGGATCATATGGTATTTCTGTTTTTAAGTTTTCGAGGAACCTCCATATGGTTTTCCACAGTGGGCTACAACAGTTTACATTCTCCAGCTACAGTGCGTGAGGGTTCCCTTTCTCCACATCCTCACCAATGCTTGTTATTCCTTGTCATTTTTTTTTTTTAAAAGATTGTATTTATTTATTTGAGAGAGAGCGAGCATGAGAGTAAGAGAGCATGAGCCGGGGTCGGAGGGGCACAAGGCGGGGGAGAGACAAAGGGAGAAGGAGAAGCAGACTCCCAGTGGAGCAGGAAGCCAGGTGCGGGACTCGATCCCAGGACCCTGGGACCATGACCTGAGCCAAAGGCAGACGCTTAACGACTGAGCCACCCAGGCGTGCGCCCCTACTTTTTTTTTTTTTTTTTTTAAGGAGTTTTATGGTTTCAGGTCTCAGTTTATTTTTGTGTTTGGTGAAGGAAAGTAATTCAATTTCATTCTTTTGCATGCAGCTGTCCAGTTTTCCCAGCAGTCTTTATTGAAAAGACTATCTTTTCCTCATTGTATATTCTTGCCTCCTTTGTCGCAGATTAATTGAGCATATAAACATGGGTTTATTTCTTGGCTCTCTTTCCTGTACTTTTGATCAAAATGTCTATTTTCTGTGCCAGTATATTATTGTTTTGATTACTGTAGCTTTCTAGTATATGTTGAAATCTGAGGTTGTGATGCCTCCAGCTTTGTTTTTCTTTCTCAAGTTTGCTTTACCTACTCAGGGCCTTTTGTGGTTCCATACAGATTTTGGAATTATTCAAGTTATGTGAAAAATGTGTGCATTTAATTTAACTCTGTCTTAGTTACCTTGTCCATGTCATGGATGATTTAAATCAGGTTTTTTGGAAGACCCCCACTTTTAAAGTCCAGTGAATCTGTAACTGTTGGTTCAGTGCTTTTTTCACTATATCGTGCTAGTTCAAATTTTCACTCCCTCTTCGCATATCATTTCTGACAGGCAATGTCACTGAATTCTATGACTCAACCACACACAGCATATGATCTTTTGTTGAATCTATATATATGTATATGTATATATATAGTTTTTATAATGTATTTTATTAAGATATTAAGCTTTTTATTAAGATATAAGTCACAGAGCATGCAATTTACCTATGAACAAATGTACAGTTCAATGGTTTTTAGTAAATTCAGAGTTGTACAACTATCACAACAGTCTGTTTTAGAATATTTTTAGCACCCCACAAAAAGAAACTCTATACCCACTAGCAATCAGTCACTTTCCTTTCTTTCCCCCACCTCCACCTCAGCCCTAGGCACCACTAATCTAATTTCTGTCTCTTTAGATTTGCCTATTGTATATATCCCATTTCATATAAATGGAATCATACAATATATGGTCTTTTGTGGCTGGTTTCTTTCCTTAGTATGTTTTCAGGGTTCGTTCATGCTATAGCATGTGTCAGTACTTTATTCCTTTTTATAGCCAAATAGCATTGTATGACTCTACCAAATTTATTCGTTGGTGGACATTTCAGTAGTTTTGGCTATTATGGCTATTATGAATAATGCAAATATGAACATTCACTTATAAGTTTTTGTGTGGACAGATGTTTTCTTTATTTTTTTTTTTAAGATTTTATTTATTTATTTGACAGAAAGAGACACAGTGAGAGAGGGAGCACATGCAGGGGGAGTGGGAGAGGGAGAAGCAGGCTTCCCACTGAGCAGGGAGCCCGATGTGGGGCTCGATCCCAGGACCCTGGGATCATGACCTGAGCCGAAGGCAGACACTTAACGACTGAGCCATCCAGGCGCCCCTGGACAGATGTTTTCATTTCTTTTGGATATATAACTACAAGTGAAATTCCTGGGTCATAGGGTAACTCTTTTTAATTATTAGAGGAACTGCCAGGCTATTTTTCAAAGCAACGGCGCCGTTTTACATTCAGCGGTGTATGAGGGTGTCAGTTTCTCCACATCTTCACCAGCACCTGTGATCAGTCTTTTTTATTATAGCCATCCTAGTGGGGTGAAGTAGTATCTCATTGCAGTCTTGTTTTGCATCTCGTAATGAGTAATGATTTTGAGCATCTTTTCGTGTATTTCTTGGCCTTTGTATACCTTCTTTAGAGAAATGTCTATTTGTCTATTCAGACCCTTTGCCCATTTTTAATTGGGTTATTTGAATATATTCTTATCTGTGGTGTTCATAATCCCTGCTGGAATACTCCTAAATTCAAAATCCTATTTTATTGTTCCTCATAGATCACTGAAATGTTTCATGGTTTTTCATCAAGCTATATCGCCGAGTCTGCTTCTTGAATTCAGAAGTAGTAAAAAAGCTTCTTGTTAACATATATTCCACTTTTTGTTTGGAGACATCTATGGATAGAATTTATCCTATCTTTTCTCATCATGGTTCCTTAACATCAATGTGTTAATTATCTGTTAGGAACTAAGGAGACATGTTTAGGTTCACAATACATTATTGGTAATTCAGTATTTGGTAGCATCATGTATATGTGACTACCTAATGGTTATACCTGTGTAAAGGTCTGTAATATATAGGTGTCTTGGATCTCTCAAGCTGCAAAAACATTTTAGTTTGGTTAGTATTAAATTTTTCATTTCTGCAGTAATACATGTCTTCTTTCTCTTCTTAAAATACCAGAAATGCTAGTATAGTTTCTTAAGGAGGTTAGTGGGTAATCTCAGTTGTCTTACAATTTATCAGCCTTGAGTGCCTCTAGGGCCTTCTGGAATAATGGATCCTATAGGTGACCAGACAGGTGTTAGGAGACCTGAGCTTGTTAGTTATCTGTTATCTTGTGGGTGTGATTAGGCTTCTTCAGAATGTCTAATGACATGTCTTTTCTTTTTAGGTTTTTCAGGCAGAAAATCCCTTTGATTTTATGGAGAACATTTCTTTAGAAGGGAAAACAAATTTCTTTGAGAAACGAGTTGCAGAGTATCAACGTTTTGCGGTCATGGCAGAAACTACAGATAATGTCTTCACCTTGGATGCAGATTTTTAAAACCCTTCCCATATATAAACCTACCACTGGTAAATAGCAGTCCCTTTTTCTTTGCTTTAAAAAAAAAACAAAAACAAAAAACCAAAACTTAAAGTACCTCTTTTAGGGAATAGAAGTTTGCTCAAGAGGAAATCTAAAACCAAATTTCATTCAAGTTGGATTTATATAAATACACTCTAATTTTCCTGTTTAACAACCAGCGTGTGACTTAAATGCTTTTGTCACTAAAATATAAGGTGGTATTATGTAGCGGTTAAGAGCATGAGGTGAGGGGTCAGATATGATTCGACATTCTACCCTTACTACTTGTGTGATTCTTGGCAAGTCGGTTAATCTCTCTAAATCTCAGTGTGCGTATCTTTAAAATGAATGTAATAGTAGGTCCTAAATTTATTGCGTGGATATGAGGATTAAGCCACAAAATAAATGCTTAGCCAATATTAGCACCACCACTACTATTACTACTTACTAATAGTGTTAATTATGGTGATGTTGTGATAGAATGCTCCCCTGTCCTCCAAGTAATTGTGATTCTAGGTCTTAAGATCTAGATTAAATCTTTGTATCTTTAATGTTTGAGGGAGAATATAAAGATTTCATTTAAAAGATTATAATTCTCATTAACTTGAGAATAACTTCTTTGAATTCCTCAGCATGTGGTAAAAGGAAATTTAGTTCTTAGTTGCTTTGGGCAGGATACTTATGAAGTGGAACTCAGGAAGTTATCCTGGTAGTTGACCTTGTAAGTAAAATTATTCTCCTCCTTTGGAAATCAAAATGGTCACTATTGCCAGACATAGCCCTGAAATGTTTAAAGCCCAGGTGAATTAGCTAGAATACCATTTCCCAAAGAGTATTCTAAGAGCTGTTAGCCCCCCTAGATATTTTGTGGGGGGAAAAAAGGGATTCTGTGGTCAGATGAATCTGGGAAATGTTTATCCTCCCTTCCTCTTTAGGACATACAGTCAGTACATCAATGACAGAAAAATTCTGCAGTACATAAGCTTATTCCCCCCTGCATATCCCAGGCTTACTTAATACGAATCTGTTTTTCACCTGTTAACATCTTACCTACCTGGTATTCCTCAGAACATAGTTTGGAAAAAGTTGGCCTAGAACTATGGCCTTCAGAGGAAGGAGTTGGGGACTGAGTTAAGGAGCCCTGGTGGGAATTACTGAACCATTCATGTTTGTGCCAGGCTGAGTAATGTACCTGAGACTGACCTCGGCTGTGCTTCTTTAATACTCTTGAAGCTCTTTCATGCTGTTACAAGGTATAATCCAAGTAATGGAACTCTGCCTCCGGAACAGTAGCAGGTGGACGCAGGTCTCTGCAGAGGAGACTGAGTGAGGAGAGGCCAGGAACCCCTCGTAATTGTTAGGAAGAGTCGAGAGGTAGCCTGAGCCCCCAAAACAGTGTGGTTCTCCACTTCCAGCACATTTTTATAAAATTCTGCAACCTAGAATTTAGAGATTTTCACTGTGCATAAATGTTTGCTCCATTCATTTGGCAATTATCTAACTGACTTTATAAAACTGGGAGTTCTCGAGTGGGTGCAAGAGGAGCAGGTCATAGCTTTGTTAGGGAGAAGGTCCAAAACTTGATATATTTCCAACCTGTGACAATGCCATTTATTTGTTCAGTTTGTTCTGTGCCGCAGAGTTGGCCAGCTGTTTTTATATTTTATATCCCCTCGGGTGATCCCACAACAGCCTTTGGAGCTTGAAGAGCCGCTAGTATTGACATTTTACTGATGGGGGAGAGTGAGGCTCAGAGAAGTTAAATGACTTGGCCAAGATCTGCTCATAGCACTGTCCCTACAGGAGAATTCTTTTTTCTTAGAGATTATCATCTTTCTTGTATTTAGTCCTTTACATCCATCTTGATGTGATTTTGTCTTTCCTCATTCAAGTATCATGTACTTTAATCAAGGTGTTATATAAATTATTTAACTATATTCAGGTAGTATGTTCAAAGATGTGTCTACTACTATACAAAAACTGAACATTTAAAATTGACAATATCTGCAATGATATCAGAATGAAAGAAAAAAGTTTTCAGTGCATATTCTCATTGTTTTGAATCCACATCTTTCTCATAGGTAATGGCAGGTGCCTTAATATGAAGCTTATTTATACTAGCAATAAACCTAACTGCATTGAGATGAAGAAGTTTTATTACTGAAATACTGGATTTTTAATACACTGGTTTATTACACTCGGTGTTCTAGATCCTTTTCCAGACCTCCAGGTTGCATATTTATTTATTATGTTTAGTATTTTGGTTCTTAGCTCTTAAGGAATGAAGCAATTATGGAATCTCTTTTTAACTTGCAGGTAAAGAAAAAAATTCAGAGTATGTTTACAACTTTTTTTTTAAACAGCACCTGTATTTAGATCATTGTTACAGTAGTTAAGTTCATTATTTAGGAATATAAAAACTTGTAGTTCATGACAGATTGCACTTATTAAACATATTTCATTGTAGTATGTAGAATCATGATTTGGAAAGACTTGGGAAGACAGACCCAGTGCTTTCAGACAAGGCTGTTTTGTTGTTCAATTACATACAATAATAAACAATTACTTTTACATACAAGCTTACTCGAGTCCTGTCTTAGTTAACTCTCATTTTGGAACATCAAATTTTTCTGCTGCTTTTGCCATTTTATTTTTTATTCATAAAAAAGTGATTACAGTTGACCCTTGAACAACACGGAGTTAGGGACACCAACCCCCCTGTGCAGATGAAAATCTACATGTAGCCTTTGAGTCCCCCAAAACTTAGCTACTAATAGCCTACTGTTGACCAGAAGCCTTACCAATAACACAGTTGACAAACACATATTTTGTGTGTTATATGTATTATATACTGTATTTTACAATAAAGTAAGCTAGAGAAAAGAAAATGTTATTAAGAAAGTCATAAGGAAGAGAAAATACATTTACAGTCCTGTCCTCTATTTATTGAAAAAAATCTGCATTTAAGTGGACTCATGCAGGTCAAACCCGTGTTGTTCAAGGGCCAACTGTATGGAGAAAACAGCAGTTTGCATATTAAAAAAAATACATTATTTGATATTCAGAATTTTGCATTTGACATTTAAATATGCTAACAGTGTCATGGAATCCCCAGATTGCATTTGTACAGATTAAGCTCAGGGCTAAATGTCACTAACTGATTTTCAGTGATAGAGAAATCTGCTCATGGGCTGCATGAAAGCCAGCTTAGTCCTATCATCAGGTATTATGTTTTTCAACTAAATTGAGTGATTTGGCAGCCAACTCAGGAACTCTTCCTCGGTGTAATCTGTATGAGTGGCACAGAAGGGAAATCTGTATATCTTTGTTTTTCCCACCCTTTAAGTAATCTCCTTTTTAGACAATTACAAGTTTGCAGGAAAACTTGATATTCCTAGGGCCTTAGGAAGAAAGGATTTAAGCCTTCGAATTTGGGGCTTAATTCTGTTAAGGAAAATATAGGTGAAAATGGAAGGGTAGAGAATGGCTGTTTTGTTTGTTTGATTTTTTTTGTACAGAGAAAAATGTAACAATTCAGGCTTTCTAAGTTCACAAGATTGTTAACTTATGCATTTGACTCTTTTATAAAGATGTCTTGATATTTCCAAATGTATGGTAATTTAGCAGTTATTTGGTATCTACTGTGTATATAGAGAGCTTTATCAGGTGTGGTGTACCTAAGTCCTTTTGCTAAAATACATTATGGTCAATCAAGCCAATCCTGCCTATTTAGAATTTGGGTTGTTTTTTTTGTTTGTTTTCCAAAGAAATAAGTTGTTATTTTTTTGGTTTAGTGTGTTGAAATAAACTATATCATAGCTACATCATTTTGTGTTTCTCCTTTTTGAGTAAGAGTGTTTTTTATAAGTGCAGGGGCTACCCTACTCGAGGAATGTATATTCTATTTGTGTACACAGATAAATACATATTGGTATTACTTTGTTCAGCTCTACCCCCCCCCACACACACACTGTTCTTTGACATAAGCGGGATCCCCCAGTCCTCTCCCTCATCTACCTTCACCCGATCCATGAAACTTTCTTCATGTCTTTTTATATCCAGCTGAGATGCCGCAATCCGTCATCTGACTAGTACTAACATTCTTTACCAGTACTCTGAACTCTGTTCCTCATCTGCATTTCTACCATTCATAGAAAAATCAAGGAAATTTCCCCACCCTGTTACGAACATCACAGTTTTTCCATATTTGCCCTTTAGCAACCAAATGCTGCTAGAGAAAAAGGCATATAAGACAAATTGGATCTGTTTACTATAAATCCATGGTTACCTACTGTCTTAGTCCACTGGGGCTGCTATTAAAAACTACCATAGCCTGGGTGGCTGAAACAAGGCATTTATTTCTCATAGTTCTGGAGGCTGGGAAGTCCACGATCCAGGTGCTGACAGATTCAATGTCCCGTGAGCCTTGCTTCCTGGTTCATAGACTGCTGTCTACCCACTATGTCCTCACATGTAGGAAGGTTGAGGGAACTCCCTGAGGTCTCTTTTGTAAGGGCACTAATCCCGGGGCTCCTGGGTGACTCAGTTAAGTGTGACTTGGGCTCAGGTCATGATCCCAGGGTCCTGGGATCGAGCCCCGTGTCATCAGGCTCCCTGCTCAGCAGGGAGTCTGCTTCTCCCTCTGCCCCTCTCCCCTACTCGTCCTCACTCGCTCTCAAATAAATAAATAAAATCTGATAAGGGCACTAATCCCTCATGATCCAATCCCATCCCGCAGGCCCCACCTCCAAACATGATCACACTGGGGATAGGTTTTAACATGAATTTGGGTGGGACCCAAGCATTCAGTTTATAGCACCCACCTCTGCACTGATAACCCTAGTACAATTTCCCAGTAAACTTGTTCTCCATTCTCCACCATTTCTTTTCCACACTGTCTCCGTCTTCCGCTACTACCCTCACTCCCCAAGAAGGTGCTTTTATCATCTGTTCTGTCTTTTGAACTGTGGCCCCACAAGAGATTCTCAGCAGAAAAATGTGACCACTAGAGGAGTCCTAAATCTAGAACCTAAGAAGCTGGCGGTGGAATGCAATACACAAACGTCTATGCATGACTTCTGTCCTGTGAAGTCATTGCACTCAGAGTGACTAAGGACAGGATCTGCTTTGCCGGCCCTTCTTCTGGGAATTGGAGCCACTTATCTGTGGAAGTTGCTGCTCTGCCTCCCGCCCCGTGGCTCTTGCAGGGCTGCCAACACCAGTACACACGCCATCTGGGCCCGCGGGAAGGCATGGGACCCAGGCGGGGGGGCCAGGCCCTGGCCTACGTTGTTTCTAAAGGAAACTAAAGGAAGAGAATCACTTTTATTCTAATGACAAAGCTCGAGAAAATATCCGAGTTCCACTCCCCCCAAGGTCTGACCGTATTCCTATTCTGGGCAACTTTTCATTATCAAGGTCATAAATGCCTACTTTTGGCCTCAAATAGTTAAAATTTCCAGATTTGCAACCAAAAGGACCCTCGGTAAAACAAAAATCGGCTCCTGGATACAAAAAGTGATTGGAAAGAACCAGGGTGTTCAGGTGTGTATCAAAGAGCGGGGAGCCCCGAGTTTGCTCCTGGCGTGGACCCTGAGAGCCAGGCGAAGTCTTCAGTGAAACTCAAGTGCTGTTTAGAGGGCGGGGTGAAGAGTAGGAGAGGGGCATACGGCTGAGATGTGAGTCTTAGAAGAGCAGCGTTGTTACACGTGAATGGGGTGTCCCTGGTCTGCATGGTCATCCAGCAATAAGGAAAAGAGCTGTCCTTGTTTTATGTGACCTTTCTCGGTGCCTCGTGCATCTGGGCTTTCTGCATTCTGTGTAGGCTCTCACAACCACGTCTGCTCTGTTCATTTCATTTCTCCAGGTTAGCGTGGGGCCACACCATAGGAAACAAGAGCACCCTCCAGTTTGCCTGAGGAAGGGTCAAGGGTCAAGGTCAAGTTCTTGATAGTCTCTCATTGTTAATGATAGTGTCCAAATTCTGCAAGGAAAATTTAATGCCCAGTAAAATAATAAGTATTTGTACATACTTCAGTGCTTATAAGGTGATCTTGCAAACTTGTTATTCTAACCACTTCATTGATCCACTCATTTTATGAGGAATTGCCATGTCCCAATAATATTATTGATAAAGGACCAGAGGCTCAGACAAGCTAAGTTACTTGCCCGAGGCCAGGCAACTAATAAAAGAGGCAGGTGTTATGGCTTTAAATCCCATCATCTTGGGGCGCCTGGGTGGCTCAGTCGTTGGACTTCTGCCTTCGGCTCGGGTCATGATTCCGGGTCCTGGGGTCGAGCCCCACGTCGGGCTCCCTGCTCCACGGGAGGCCTGCTTCTCCCTCTCCCACTCCCCCTGCTTGTGTTCCCTCTCTCACTGTCTCTCTCTGTCAAATAAATAAATAAAATCTTAAAAAAAAAAAAAAATCCCATCATCTTTTCACTAAGTGCACCCAAATTTCTACTCCTACTGCTGGTGGTAATCAAGAAGATTTTTCACAGGATGTGATCCCCTTGACCTCGATTCTCTCCCTAACCCACTCCATCGGCAGGTGTCAACTTAGAGCTTCATGTGTCCTCCCCCAGAGCTTACTGGGAATTGTGTTTAAGCATCACGTCATGGAGGGGGGCAGAGAGGGCTGACCTGCTGTGGCCATATTGTTTGAAGACATCAGAGCTGCAAGGGCCATTGATATTTATTTTCTAATCATATTTGGGAAATATATCTTCAAAAATATTGCTTGAAGTAAAAAGTAATGTAACTTTATTAGATAAAGCAATAGTACGGCTAGAACTCAGAAGGACATAACCTGGCATTGATTGTGTTGGACAGTGTTGGAAACCTTACACCGAGTCTCTACTGTCTACAATGTTAAGAGCTGTCCAGGTGACAGCTTCCCAAGCAGTCCTTCTCAGAACTCAGATTGTAACGTGGTAGCACATAAAGATATACTTGCTTCAATTTGACTACATTTCAGACACTAGGGCAGCACCTGCCTCTAATTCCCAGCCATCTGTTGGTTTGGGTCTCTAGGTTTAGAGCCCCAAAATCTCAGAGGACTCGCACCGTCCTTCGTGCGGCTCTCTCAAAGCGAGTCGAACCCACTGACGGCAACATCCAGATAAAATCAACCTTTACATTTCTGAGAAAGTGTATTCCAGACACATCTCCTGTGTGTGCTACGGTTGTCCTTATCTTCAGGGACTCAGCTTCATCAATGGGCCACAGAGGTTGACGCAGAGGATTTTTCCCTTCCCAGATTTTTTCTCCGCGCCTGCCTTTTTTTACTGGCTAGTCCCTGCTCATCCTCTGGGAAAGTCCTTTCTCTGTGTGCTCATGGCTCTCTATATTTGGCACACGATGTATTAACATTTAGTTGAGCCCCCTTCAGGTGAGAACAGCGCTCTTTACATTTCTATCGCCCGTGTGGTACGCAGCAGTTTCTCAGTATTTCCTCCATGAATGAATGAATGAATGACAGTCACAACTAGTTGAATCGTGAAACCTTCATGTAATCAGCATAAGCTGGTAGCTAGAAACCATCATTTACAGAGCACACGTGCCCCCTATGCTTCCCACAGATTATGTCATTTAATGCTCTGAATCCTATTGGGAAGGTATTTTTTCCTCCTTCCCTCCACAGATATTTATTGAGTGTATCCTAAGTGCCAGACACTGTGCGAGGTGCTGGTGATCAAACCATGGAAAAACAGACATGAGTCTGCCTCATGGAGCATAGCGGGGTAGACACATAATGAGCAAACAGAACGTTATCGCCTCTATTGTCAAGGTGACTTTCAGACAGGGCTCACTCCTTATCGACTCCTTGCTTAAAGTGGTACAGATAAAGCCAGAATTCTGTGCCAGGTCTGCCTGATACCAGAGGTCATGCTTTCCCTAGAATCTCCAGATCAAAACATCACTGCAGCTCTGATGGGCACAGAGTCCCGGGTCCCAGGCGTGGTGGGTCCCAAACCACCTCAAAGGGCTGTGTGGCCTGAGGTGAGAGTCAGCCGCTGCAGGTGCTGCTCAGGCTCCAGGGGAGAGAAGCCGGTGGAGGCCAAGGTCAGACATGGCCGCATCCCACTGGCAGCTGGCAGACAGCCCTTTTGCAATAGTGTGGGATTCAGTGGGCAGGGCTGAAGGGAATTCAGCAAAGCTTCAGGATCTTGCCAGCGGCTACCCATGTAGAGCTCAGAGTTGCCAGCCCCCATGGATCCAGCCCTGCCCCCATGGATCTGGCCTTGCCCCCATGGATCCAGCCCTGCCCCCATGGATCCAGCCCCCATGGAT